>NW_005843144.1:256584-306183 GCF_000455745.1 Alligator sinensis | reverse complement strand
AAGCAGGAAAGAAAGCTTCTCCTCTATTCCTCTTTGTGTGAGGATGCAGCAGCACTTTTGACTGATGGGATTACCAGCCACATTCCATTTACTTGGGATTTTAATCAAAAGGAACATTTTAAAAGAGTACTTTCCTCCTCTTGATTTTATAATGAAGACACTTAGCACATTTCAAATAGTGGCTAATTAATCCCCAACGTCCCCTATGGAGGGGGGCAGAAGCTTTATTACCATCTTTCAGATGGGTAAACTGAGGCTTAGGGGAATGGCCTGAGGTCATATGCCAAATCAGTATTTGACTCAGGCCTATCATCAGCCATTTGTTGCTCTCCAAACTGTCCTGTCCCACTCCCTCCTGTAGGGGCATTCGTATTCATATTCCAGGTCTGTCTTGTCCATTACTGCCCATAGGGCGGACCAGGCTAACGTCTGCTGGCCCTGGCAGGCCCTCTGAGTGCTGTGTTGTCCGTGCAGTGGAGCAAGGCAAGACTGTCAGAATTGGTGTGTGCAGGAGAACTGCACTCCTCTGAGAACGCATGAGGTGAGGCCTATACAAAGAGCCATGTCTTCTTGAATGTGGCATGAATGTACCCTGCCTCATGGGAAAGCTAAGGTGACAGAGGTGGAGTGTGAAGCACTACCATGTCTGTGACTGTTTACAAGTGTGTTGGTATCAGTGGTCCTGCTGCATCCTCCAGAGAGCAAAGAGCTGCTCAGCTCCCTGGGCTGCAGGGTGTAAAAAGCTGACGTCAGGCACAAACAGAAGGAGAGATCCTGTCACTGGATCACAAGAACATGACGGCTTGTCAGATCGGCTCCTCTCTCATTTGCTTAGTGACCGTAACCACCAGCAGCGAACATGGGCCCACCAATTCCCCTGTTTGGTAAGACTTGTGTTGTTTGGAGTCATCTGGCTCATGAAAAATGCAGTTGCTCCCAGCTTCTACATGGAATTCATTTTAGCTTTGAATTTTTATGTTTATTGTTGGGAGAAATGACAGAGCCATACACCAGAGATTCCCCACACGAAGTACATGGAAGTGACCTGCCTCCCAGACTGTAGGAACTCTCCCTCACACCCCACTTCTTTACCTGGGGCAGCTTCTCCTGGACACCTGCTCTTTCTATGAGGCTCATGGTGCTGCACAGGCTCTCTCAGGAACTCCAAGAAATGGGCCAAAGCAAAGGGCCCATCAGGTGATCCAGCATTCAACCCTCTCCATATTCATTTCTTGTCTGAGTATGGAGAGAGGACACTATTTAGAGAGAGAGAAGTATTAATAAATTATATGAAGGCATTTGTTTTCTGCTGCAGTCGCCACAGCCCAACCAAGCTATTCCAGCATGCACAGCACTTTACCTGCCATCCAACTCACAAACCTTGTGCACCTCAACACAGCCCTACCTCAAGAACCAGACCCTGACACATCCCCAACCTGTCCTTCCCAACCCCCAGACCTAATAGTTTGCATCCCTTATCACATCCCCGCCCATGATCATTCACTCATGCCCAGCCCTCTTTGCCTTTGCCTTCACCACACCTCTATCTTATGGATCCTCTACTCACATGACCTCTCACTAATGCTCCCCCAGACACTGCATCCCCCACTATACCCCTATTTCAGGATCCTTAATGTTTCACTCCTACATCCTCACCTCCACCAGACTTCACCAGCCTATGTTTCATATTCCACATAACCTTGCCTTATCACTTGCACATCCTCACGTCACACCCCACAGCACTGATTCTCAACCTTTTCCGACTCAACCCCTTGGAAAATGCCACCTCTTAACTTACAGTCATTGAATCAGGAATTATGTAGTTTTCAGTGCCCTGGTTACTGACTAGGGAACCTAGGTTTGATCCCAGGTGAGGGTGGTGGGTTTTTGTGCATTGTTCCTATTTTGCATGTGGCCCTGAGGCCCTCCTAAGCCTCTTGTCTAATGAGTACCAGGAACTACCCTTCCAGCAGCTGGAGGGTGGTGCTGACCACATCACCTCCTTCTTTTGCTGCTTGCCACATGGGGCTGGGAGGAAATTAACTCCCCTCCTCCCCCATCTCCTGTTACTATATATGGCATTACTTTTTTTAAGCTTTCCTCAGAAGCATTGGTGGTTGGCTGCAGCCAAGATTGAAGATTTTGCTTGGGGTGTACCAGTGCTCCTGCTGGGACCTCAACCCAGAGGTTCCTGGATAGTGAGTCTTTCCCCTGCACTCAGGGTCAGACCGATCACTATACTTGGGGTCAAGAAGAAATTTTACCCTATTGCCAGGTTGGTATGGACTGTGCCTTCCTCTGTAGCCAGAGCTGACCCTAGGGGCGTGCAGGGCCTGAGTGGCTGGAGTGAGGAGCCACCGGCTCATGGCGGCCATGCAGCGTGGTGGTACCCTGACCACGGGGCCTGGGGCAGTTGCCCTGATTCTCCCCACACAAGGGACAGCTCTGTTATAGCAGGAGGCAGGGCCCTCTTCCTGTGATCTCCTGAACATATAAACAACCTTTTCAGCAGCAAGATGTTGGCTGCCATGATTCCCCTGCTTTACCTGTGGCAGATTAGGGTGTTATATCTTGTGGTGTGTCAGGGTTGACACTGTAGTTTTGCTAAGAGGTTAGACTATAGATTTGTACAGGATGTTTTGGATAGGGATGATCCTGCCTCAGGCAGGGGGTTGTACTGGATGACCTATGGAGGTCCCTTCCAGTCCTACTCTGTCTTCCTGACTATGGAAGAACAACAGAGTCTTTCTTCTTTTACAAAGAACTCAGAAACATCATAACCATTCTGAATGTTTTTGACACTATAGATTTCTATTTGAAATCTCTGGGTTTCTCATGTGAATCATATGTAGGTGCTTGTACACCTAACAGTGCTAATTGCACAGCACCCCACATTACCTTGTTTTAGAATTACTGCCCCACAAAGTCTTTCATACCCTTGCAGGATGCTCTACCCACATCCTCACCCCAACTCCAACCCACAGTATCCCATACCTCCAAACTCCCTGTCATAATTTCTCTTCCAACCTCTCCCTACTTGCATCTCTTTTGACCACCCCCATAGAGGACAGCAGCAGTACTGTTTGCTTGTTAATGCCCATGTCTGGGCCACTCTGCCTGCACTCAGAACTTAATGAGAAGCATGGAGCAAGAAGAATTCAGCCATAGGTGGGCCCAAGCTTGAAACACAGCATTGGATGGAATCCTCTGAGGCAGAGCCAGGAAAGTCCTTCAGTGACAGCTGGGACACCCCTATAGATAGGTGGGGAGAAGCTCTGCCCTCCCCATGAGGCTCCATGTCTTCCAGTCAGCAGGATGTACAGCATGGCTTTCCATGACTCGTGTTGTTATTGGTAGAGTCAACTGGGCCACTGACTGTTGTTCTGTGGGTGGAGAGCAGAACAAGTGTCAGGTGAATCAGTGTACCTCTCAACCACTCTGCTGGCATCCTCAGGCACTCAAATGACAGGATTTGCTCCAAGACATCAGGCTCCAAGCAGTGAGCATAGGACTCCAAATACCTACAGTGGTGCATCAGATCATTTCCTTTCACTGTCTTCACATTAGGAATATCCTAAATATGGCAAAATCCATCAGATAGCACCGTGTCTTGTCCCAGATAACGAGACCCACACCTCAGGCAGAAAAAACAAAAAAGTCACCTCTATAGGCAGGGCAGATGTGTCACCATGCTGCAAGGATAGGTTCAATAGCAAGACTAGCTTAAAGGTAGGTGTATGAGCATTTCAGTGTGGTTGGAAAGTGGCTGGTGGCCTGTCAGGCTGCAAAGTCCTGTGAGCAGAGAAGGAAGAGAAGGGCTCCCACAAGCTTTTTCTGAAGCATTATCTGGGACATGCTTGAATGCAAGGTGGTTTTGAGAGGAGGAAATTGGGAGCAAAACTGAAGAGCTGGATGACCCCGCCACAAAGCAGAATAAGGCTGGAAGCAATTGCAGTGTAAAAAGGAAATGCTTGAGAAGGAATTCAGAGGCCAAGAGAAATATTGATTTACAAAAAGCAAGAGCAAAAAATGCCAAATATGCAAAAGTTAGAGTGCAGAGTACAGTGTGATTCAGATAACCATAGACAATGGAAAACTTGGGCTATCAGAGGAACTCTGGGTTGGTAGAGATAACAGGTGAGAGAAGACTCTCACAGTGAGAAAGACAGAGTCTGCTACGATCCACTGTATGCCAGTTAGGGATACCAGCAAGGGAAAATATGCAGTTCCTTAGGCAGCAGAAGCAGCAGTACTCTGCAAGGGATCTGCAAGGGATCTAGGAAGGCTGCTTCTGCTGGTTAAATGCCTCCATAGCCTAGCAGCTGATGAGAGATAGTAGGAAATCTTATAAACCCACTGCAGAAGATGAACCATAGCCTGGTTACAAGGTTTGGACAAGACACACTGGATATGCTTCTCAGAAATGGTACTGTCTGCATTTTATGCTGGCCTTCTTCTGTGTGTTATTGCAGGGGGCTCAGCAAAGGAGCCATAGTGAACTTTCAGTAACACATTGGATTGTTAATACAGTAAATTAAAGGAAAGGGATATAACTGGGAGACAACTCTATATGCTGCTGCTTGAAACCCTTGATCCTCACCTACTGCCTCCATCTAGTCCTTTTCAAACAACTTGTTTACATTCATACAAGCCTTTTAAAAGAGCCAGTGTCTTAACATCTCCTTTTCTCATAAAAAATAATAAACATGAATATCTACATTCATAGCATGCTAGTCTCAAAAGTTCTCAATTAGTCCATAGGTAGGCTTTCTAATTCTTGAAGACTTCCTCAATATTTGCAGTCTCTGCTACTGACATGGATTCCCCCTGATTTCACATCTTGTTCAGACTGAAGTGTTGGAGCTTTTGTGCTGTGGTCTTTTTCCACCCTGTTTAATGGAAGAAACTGTAGGAAACTTGTATTTCTCTTGGAAGTTTGTCTATTGTCTCAGTGACCCTATATGAATGAGGAGCCACCTCTTAATGATGGCCAGCATTTTATTAGTTTTTTTGTTCAGGAAAGGATTGGTAGTTTTTTAAGCAACCCCTTTATGACTTTAACACCAGTTTCCACTAGCCCATTAAACTCACTAGTTATATGCTATTATTCTGAAAATCTGGAAACATGAACAGTGAATTAAAAGATGCCAGAATTGTAACCATATTCAAGAAAGGAGATAGGTCAGATTACAGAAGTTACCATGGCATTACACTCCTCTCCATAGCTGGAAAGATGCTTACCCACATTTTCCTCAATAGACTCACTACTCTCACCAAGGAGATATTACTCAAGTCCTGGTGTGGTTTCAGTTTGCTCAGAGGTAAAATAGACATGATTTTTGTTGCTGGACAGCTTCAGAAGTGCTGTAAGCAACACCAAGATCTTTACATGGCCTTTATTGACCTGACTAAGGCCTTTGATTCAATCAACAAAAATGCCCTATGGAAGATCCTGATAAGATTTGGATCCCTGCCAAAATTTGTACCATCAGATTTCTTTGTGACAATACAACAGAAACCATCTTAAGCAATGGCTTGAAAATGGATCTCTTCACCATTAAAGCTGGAGTCAAGTAAGGACATATAATTGCACCAAAGAATCAGAACTCATGGTAGAGGTGGTATCTTTTATTATACCAACTAGATTTTTGCAAAAAAAAGTTCTTTAATTGCAAGATTTCTGCCACAACCACCCTTCTTCAGGCATAGGACAAAAGACTGTAAAAGTTTTCCTAGGTGGAAATGAAAGTGAATGTCATAGGAGAGTCATATATTTCATACTCTCCTATGAAATATGAACTTTCACTTCTACCTAACAGAACTTTTACAATCTTTTCACCTGTGCTTGAAGAAGGATGCTTGTGCCTGAAAACTTGCAATTAAAGAATTTTTTTTGCAAAAATCTAGTTGGTCTAACAAAAGATATCACCTCTACCATGAGTTCTGATTCCTTTTGCCTCTAGACCAATATGGCTACAACCTGGATACCAAATTGCACCAACACCCTTTTTCCATCTACAACATGGCTATTCTTCATCTCATTGCTGATAGACTTCCAGCCATAGTCAATATCCAGTATCACGTGGACAGGAGTATCTCTAACATCAACCAGTTATATTTTAAAATCAAGATACCCAACACCTCCTTACTGATCTACAATATGCTGACAACTGTGTCATTTTGCATCAACTGAAGACCACCAGAACACTCTCAGCTGCTTCTATGAAGCATATGAGATACCTGGACTTACTGTCAAATTTATGAAAACCAGGATATTTTATCAACCTACCCCGAAGAAACCAACCACTTCTCCATAAATTATAATTAGAAGGCAGTCCTTAGAGAATGTTAAATATTTCCTCTAGGTAATGACATCCAACACCATATAAAATCTGACAGTGCTATGTTTGGTAGTCTCTGAAATCATATTTTCAATGATCGTGATGAGAGGACCCAAGACAAACTTCTTGTCTACTCTGCTGTATTGGTGTGAAACCTCGACAACATACAGAAAACACTGAAAGTCTTGGAATGCTACCATCAGCGATGTCTTTGAAAAATCCTCCATATCATCTGGAAGGACAGAAGAATAAATACCAGCATCCTGGCTCAACCAAACACTACCAGCATTGAAGCCATGTTTATATGGCACCAGCTGTGTTGGACAGTACATATCATAATGATGCCTGATAGGGCTGTGGGAAGCTTCGCCAGCTGTTTTGTTTAGACTCTGTTTCGACTCATTTCAAGCTCGAAACAACGAGATCAAAATGAAACAAAGGGCTTCGGAACAGCCTCAAAATGAAATCAGGGCAGTCAAAACATTTCAAAAGTTTCGAAACGTTTTGGGTTTCAAAGCAGCAGCCAGGTGGTGGGAGGCAGGGGAGAGCCAGATCTGCACTCCGAGCGGCTCCACAGCCCGACGTGGCTCAGCCAGTGGGGAGCGCAGCCCTGGCTCTCCCCGTCTGCCCCTGCTGGGCTGCGCTCCGATTGGCTCTGCCAGCCCCATGGAGCTCAGCCTGGTAGCAGGAGGCGGGCAGAGCCAGCGCTGCATTCTGCCTCCCGCCACTGGGCTGAGTTTCACAAGGCTGCAAGTCACTGGGAGCTGAGCCCAGTGGAGGAAGGTGGGGCGCAGCCCCAGTGCTGCTGTATTATCCATGTCTGTCAAATATGCATTTGAAAAATCAAATGAATTTTTGGCAACTTTATTGGTTAGTACTGCAATGACTAAACAATTTTTATGGATAATGGAAAAGTCAGAGCCCAAGTGGCCTGACAATTGACCAAGATCATCTGCAGCACAGGGTGGCTGTAAGATGAGGTAGGAGGTTCTTCTCTGAAAGAGACACTAGAACACTGGCTGTAGGATATGTATTGCCCCAAGGGGTAAGGCCCTTTCCCAGTGACCTGACCACAGAAATAACATCGGTGTGCCATGGAGTCAAGTATGGAAACAAAGAGGCATACACTGAGTAAGGACTATGTGGACTGCACCTCAAAATAAGGGGGTAATAGTGTTTTCTTATACCATCAACCCAACCTTAACAGTGGACTGGGCCTGAGTACATGGAAGCATTTTCCTAGGCAAAGGCACAGTAGTCTGAGGGGAGGTGGGGGGAAGGCTTCCAAAGCTGGCTTGCTGTGTGATTTTGGGGAGGAGACCTACCCATCTGCTGAGCCATTGTCTAATCAAGCTTTATCTTGCTGGTGCATATGCAGTACCCTAGACATACAGGGTAAGGATGGTAATGGTTAGGGTGACTGTATGGGACAACATGAAATCTGGGATGCTGCCTGGTTACCCCCCTCCTGTTGCTACAGGGAGTCAGTGGCCTGTTAATGATCCGTTGTTCTATACTTCACAGGTGTTATCCTCTGTGAAGTAATAATTCATGTTAATAGGGCTTCCTATTTTACAGCTACCACTGCTCTGCCTCCATGCCTGGCAGGAACAGGAGCATTTTAATTTTCACCAGCTGGCCAGGACCAGCTTCCAAAATCTGGGACATATGGTCACCCTACTAATGGCACTTACCCCAAAGGAGGGACTGCATTTACTGCTGTGGGTAACATATTTTTTTTATTCTCATGAAACACAGCATTAGACTGTGAGAAAGGAGTCCTGGGTTCTCTTCCTGGCCCTGTCACTAGCCAGTTGATTGTTCCTAGGCAAGTCACTTTACTGTCCTGTGTCTCTGTTCCTCCATCTGCAAAATGGGATCAAAGCTACTTTGTGAAGCACTCTGAAATTGGTATGTGAAAAGTTCTGCATGAGCAGACCATCACTCTTCCTCCAAGCTGTACTGTGACATGAGGAGAGAACAAGTCAGGAGCCCAGTTTGCCCAGAACTAAAAGCCATAATAGCGACAGACGTTAAAGTAGAGTCTTTGCAGCAAGTATCACAGCCAGCCTTGGGCTGAATGGATTTTATCACTGTGGTTGAGCTATCACTTTTGGAGGGGCAATATTTATAATCAGAATTCACCAGATCCCCTTGAGTACTAGAGAAACTAAAAACAGCTAATGAAAGACAAGCAGGCACCATCTTGGCTGCCCAAATGGAGGGAACAGGACCCAGACAGCCTGTAGGACCTACAAAGCTGGCAGGTTTCCTTGGGTGAGTAATCTTCTATGGCAACTGAGACCGGGATGGAGGGTCTCTCTTTTACCTTTTTGTTAAGGTTCTTTCAAACTTTGTGGGAAGGGGGAGCGAGGGAGCAGGAGTTAGGTGCATGTCTTTTGGGGGGTTGACCAGTGCAGGCCCTCCGTAGGACAGGGGTTGTGGGCGTGGAAGGATGTTGGTGGAAGTTTCATAGATTTCTAGAGTCAGAAGTGACTTGGTAGATCATCGGGTCTGACCCCCTGCTCCAGGTAGGAAAGAGCGCTGGGGTTAGGTAACCCCAGCCAGATGCCTGTCTAATCTCTTCTTGAACATCTCCAGGGTAGGGGAAAGCACCACCTCCCTTGGAAGCCCATTCCATATTTTGGCAACCCTTACCATAAATCATTTCGTCCTTATGTCCAATCTAAATCTGTTCTCCTTTAGTTTGTGTCCATTATTTCTGGTAAACAGAGTGTCCCCTATTCCCTGCTCCCCCCCTCCCCCCGATGAGTCTGTAGGCAGTCACAAGATCTCCTCTCAGCCTTCTCTTGCAGAGGCTGAAGAGATTCAAATCCCTCAGTTTGTCTTCATAGGGTCTTACCTGCAGGCCCTCAGCCGTATGTGTTGTGCATTTGTGGGGGATGGGGAGGGAATTCCCCTGGAAATGAAGTGAAAGTGAGTAGGCAGAGGTTTCTTTATCTGGATGCAAGTAGAAGCATTGTTATATTTGGCAGGAAGCTTTTCTTGTGGCGGGGGGTGTTGGGAAAGAATGAGTTCTTGGGTTTTACATTGTTGTTTGGGGAATGCTCTCTGAGCCTGTTGGATAGGGCAGGAAATCAATACATACATAAAAACCAAGTGTGGCTATAGTGCAGCAGTCTCCAAAAGCAGGTGGTGCTGGATTCATGCTTGTCCCTGTTCTGTTTCCCCATCTCATTTGATTTGTATCAGAAAGAGTTAATAGCTCACATGTGTTTCTTTAGATGACTAGGAATGTGTGCCCATTCCCTGAGCCTCTAGGCAGATTTCCATCAATAAAACATTCATCTCAGAAACTGCAACATACTGCCAGCTATTGGCTGCATCTAAAGATCATTCACTCAGTCTCCAAGCGCACAGCCTGTGAGCATGCTGTGTTGGGAAAGACTTTTAATGTACAGTGTTTTACACTCTAAAACATCAGTATTATTAGCTGGCACAGGCATCAGGATACTTACCTTCAAGGCATAGAGTGATTACATATACCTGCCCGATCCCTGACCAGCTGCCATATTGCCCATCCCTCAACCAGCAATGTGCAAGGCCACTATACTGGGTAGCCTTGAGACTGTGCTGGAAGCACCATCTGCTGTTCAGGGCAGTTTGGGATGTAAAGGCCTTCCATTAAACTGTTGCAGACTGATGGATATAACCTCTGAGGACCTTCTTTCCTTGTAGGCATTGAGGACCATAGGAAGAACACACCATTCTTCAGGATGTCATGGTGGTGTGCTGTCATCAGTGAGTGAAATACCTAGCTAGCAGAAACACATTCCAGAAGGTAGCATGCTAGCTAGGTGCTACTAGTTTTTCCTTAGGCTGCTTTGATTTTTCAGCCCCACAGTACACCAGACTGATACAGGCACCACATCACTGCAGCTGGCTCCCGCCATGCAACTCTCACTGATATAGGTTATATGGCAATGACCTCTGCTGCTGGATGGCTGACCACATTCTCCACAAGTGGAGCCCCATCCTGGCCACAGTCATGCTTCCACAATTCCTTGGTGCACATGGGGGTCTGTCCCAAGATCCATTCCCTGATGTGTTACCTTTGCCTTCCTAGTTAGGCTGGAATGTTGACTTGATAAGCAACTCTGGGCCTCTTTAGTCATCTGGTCTTTTCCCTTGCTAGTTCTTGGGGTGTTCCACCTCAGATGGACCTGCCTATGTTCAGAGCTGTTTTGTCTCTGGCTGCCCCCAAGGCACCTTTGGTTCACCCCAAAGCATTTGCATTGTCCTGGGAGGCTCAGTCCCCATCTTCCTTATGGATAGTTCAGCAGCTTATGCTGCCTGGAAGCATTTATGCAGAAGCAAGTATTTTTTTCCAGAGGAATCTCTGGTGCCAGGAACAGCCAGTCTGTGGTGAATGAAACTTTCACGCCCTTCAGTCAATGATGAAGGCTTGGTTTCCACCGAGTGATTCGGGAGGGGTGCTTTTTTGTTCCCCTGAGTTTTGTGTAAATCTCAATCTGCGCTGCTGATTCTGTGTTTTCAGGCTTCTAGTCCCCATCACATATCTTGCGCCATTCACTGAGCGCTACAGCTGTACTCATACAACAGGATCTCTGCTTGTTTCTCTTCAAATGCTCCATCTTCATCTTCCCCTTTCTATCTGCACAACCCACCCTACATCTGAGGTCACTAGATCACAGTGTGCCCCCAGCTCTGAGAATCTGGGGGGGGCAGCGTAGCTGAGCACATCTTCCCTGGATCAGGATATAGCTGTAATGCCTGTAGCTCCTCCGAGTTGGACTGGATCAGGTAGGTATTACCAGAGCTTGGTAGGGAAGAGCTGTACATAGCTAGAATATACAGATCAAAGGTTATAAACTATTTAGAAAGGATAGAGTGGGCCTAGTGTGTGGGGAGGTGGGGGGCATATTGTTCCAAGTGGCTGTAATGGGCCTCCTGTACCATTACTAGAGGGAAAAGAGTGTCCCCACCTTTGATCTCCCCGTGACCTGGCTTACTTTTCTCTCCAAACCCCCTTCTCTCCCGTTCTTCAGTTGCTTCACTAGCACTCTCCCTCCATCTGTCTCCTTCCACCTCCCCCACCACACACTTGCACTTGTTCTTATCTGATGAGTGCTTTATTAAAGCACACCAGTGAGCAGAGGGGTCAGGAATGAGAAGAACGCCAGGTACAAGGGTGAATGGTCCTGGCAGAACCAGGGAAGAAGTACAAGGGTCAGGTGACTCACACTCACTGTATGTGAATCTGGCTTTGAGTTACGGGTAGAGGCCACAGGAGTCCTAAAGGCAGGCTTCTGGTGGTGACAGAGAAAGAAAAGCAGACAAGGAACCACAGCAAGCAGGTGTGGGAAAAGCCAGGGAACGCCAGCGGTGGCACTGTTCCAAGCCTTTTTTTTTTTTGGGTGTTTGCTTGGACTGAAGGAAGAATGGCCAAGAATGGCCAAGGATGAGGCTGAGCCATGATAGCGAGACAGGACAGTGGCTGAAGCAGTGGAGGAGGCTATGGAAAGGGGGAAGGGTGGTACCCTAACCCCCAGCACTTGTGAGGGATAGGTTCGGTGTGACAGACTGGTTGGCAGAATGGGAACAAACATGATGAGAGGCCTGGCATGGAAGAGCTGACAGAGGCAATCAAGGGGATTCAGGGTCGCCAACCCTGTTGAAAATGCATCGTGTTGCAACAAAAAACTGTGCTCCTGAACAGTGGGTCCAGAACTAACTGGTGCAACTAGAGCAAACTTAGACAGGGTTTGAGATGCCCTCAGCCAGACATGGGCCTGGTGTTCAGAAATCTAGCACCCTACAAGGCCAAGCTCAGGTTAATTTATGCTATCAAGGCACAGCGGGCAAGGCACTGATGGGCAGCTCAGAGAAAACTGTGACAAGAAGAAGCTCCATGGAACACATATGCCTGGCCCTTTCCTGGGGTGGCACACAGTGGTGCAGTCCATTTCCAAGTTATCAACAACTCAGAGGCAAGTGATCTCAAATGCTCTTGAATCAATACCTGAACAGCTAAAGCACAACAAGGGGAACTGATTGGCATTGGCAGCAGACTGCTAAATCACAGTAAGAACACCAGGGGCACTTGTATACGTGACAGGTATCAAAATGTATGCGTGACAAAAAGAAGTCATTTGTGTGGCTAAATGGCATCACCCATTACATGTACACCAGTTTTGGGGGGTTTAGATGAGCTTGCATTGTTGCAAACTAAACTATATCCAGATGTAGTTTAGTTTGCAGTGATGCGTTGCGGGTATCAGGCAGGCCCCCTCCCCGCTTTCTGGAGGCCTCTGGGTGGCTGCGGCAGAGGCCCCTTGCACTCCACACAGCAGCCCTCCTTGGCACCTGGGGGCAGGTCCCTGCTGGGCCCCGCCAGGCCTGCCAGCCCCCCATCACTCCAAACCCACAGCCCCCGCCAGCCCTGCCAGTGACCCTCACTCCTGGCCCACAGCCCCCTGCCCCCCAGCCCTGCTACCCAAGCAGCTCCCAGGTGCACTCACCTCACTCACTCGAGCAGCTTGCTGGGACCCATGTAGGGAGCACATGACCACCAACAGCCAATCACCTTGCCTGTTGCTCCCAGCCCCAAGTAGCCAGACCAGGAAAGCAGAGGCAAAGCAAAAGCCTGAACATTTGCTCTCATTTTAAAAATCCACCTGGACATAAGGACCAGGGGTCAAAAAAGAGGACATGTCCGGGAAAACCCAGATGTATGGTAATCCTAATTAAACAAACAACTTAAAAGTTAACACCAAAAAGGGGTTTTTTTCTCTAGGTGTGCTCTTTCCTTAATAGCAGGTTCCCTAGCTACTAGGGCTGTGCGAAGCTTCAGTCCCTGATTAGATTTGGCCCAATTTGGTGGCCAAATCTCCAGATCAAGTCAGGAGACCCTATAATCTCTCTGAATCAATTCGGAGAGTTGGGGATTTGGACATAAACACAACTTTAAATGTTTTTTCTACACACCTCAAGGTAGCAGGCAGCTTGTGAGTGCTGAGATGCTGGGGCGTACAGAATGACCCACAGGAGCATGGGTGGGGGGAGGAGAAAGGTCCCCAGCATGCTCGGCAGCAGACCCAGAGGTGGACCAGAAGCACTTCTGGTCCACTTCCAGGTCCCCTGGGAAGCCCCCTGCATTCCCCAGCTCAGCGACTGGTGCCTCCTGGGTCTGGGGGGCACCTGGCACCTCCCCCCTGCACTCCTGTGGGATGCTCTATCCACCCCAGCATCGCAGCGATCACAAGCCATGCCTGGTACCTCGAGGTATGTAAAAAAAACTTTTAAAGCAGTGTCTATAGCCGAATTGTTGATTCACCAAATCGGCATCGAATCAAATTGGGGACACTGATCTGAATCAACAAATTGAATCACTGTCCCCAATTTGGGCCAAATTCAAATCGAATACAGCCCATTTTACACACCCCTACTAGCTACTGCCTGTAGCAGGCTTCACTTACAAGTATTAAAATGTGCCCTGTGCACATTCTACAGCACTGTAATTTAGAGCACATTTTATACCCCTATAAAGTTACAGCACTCAAACATGAGTGAAGTGCAGTATTTGGTGCATTGTGGGGGGGAAGGGGGAGGAGGAAGAGTCTGAGGCTAGGAGGCAAGAGCCACTTCACAGCCTCCTGGGGCTTCTCCACTAGTCAAAAATTTGCCCAGCATACAGAAGTTATTTAAAGTGCTGTAGGTCGCTAATGTGCTATAAGATATATCCCTTCAAATTTAATACTTCACTTAACAAGGGTTAAAGTGCTATACCCATTTTTTACAGTGCTGTAAAGCTATGCAAGTTAAGTCACAACAATAAAAGTACTTTAAATGGCAAAAAAGCAACTTTTGTCCACACACTGAGAGAAATCAGATCTCTATGAGGAGTTCACAGTTTCATAGTAGCTCGGGTCAGGAGGGACCTGAACAGATCATCTAGCCTGACCCCCTGCCACAGGCAGGAATGAATGCTGGGTTCACAAGACCCCAGACAGGTGATCGTCCAACCTCCTCTTGAATATGCCCAAGGTAGGGGCGAGGACCACTTCCCTGGGAAGTTGGTTCCAGATTTTGGCCACCCTAACAGTAAAATATTGCCTTCTGATCTCCAACCTAAACCTATTCTCCATCAGCTTATTACCATTGTTCCTTGTCACCCCAGGTAGTGCTGGGGAGAAAAGAGCTCTGCCTATTTGCTGTTGATCCCCCTTGATGAGCTTGTAGGCAGCCACCAGGTCCCCCCTCAGCCTCCTCTTGCTGAGGCTGAACAGGTTCAGGTCCTTCAGTCTCTCCTTGTAGGCCTGTCCTGATGCCCTCTCACTAAGCGGATGGCTCTCCTCTGAACCCTCTCCAGGCTGGCCACATCCCTTTTGAAGTGCGGTGCCCAGTACTGGACGCAGTACTCCAACTGCAGCCTGACCAAAGTCGCATAGAGAGGGAGCATCACCTCTCTGGACTGGCTTTAGATGACCTTTGGATGCATGACAAGGTATGGCTGGCCTTGCTGGCTGCGGTCTGGCATTGGACTGTTCTTCACAGTCCTCTTACCTGGATCAACCTGCTCCCCTGTTTTGGTCTGGGGTTGAATGTATCTTTTATGCTTGCTTCTTCCAGTACCCAAGCACAAGTTTGTCTTAAAGAATCTATTCCCCTTTTCCTCAGTAATAGGGTAGGAGGCCTCTATTACAACATCTGGACAGATAATGAGGAACTGATGAAAGTACTAGAAGTTAGTGATCACATTTGTTATGTACAAATAAAATCAAGTCAAGCAATACTGTAAACATATTGATACTTTAAAAGGACTAGTTTACCAAAACTGAAAACATACTTGAGCTGAATCATCGGGAAGAAAGAACTTACACTGAAAAATATTAATGATAATGCAGAATTGCTTAAGAATAATTTAACTGAAGGGGGGTGGAAAGTGCCCCTCAATGGAGAAAGAAGGCAATATTGAATAAAAGAAAAACAACTGGGTGTAAAGGAAAAGTGAAAGTTGCTATAAAAATTGAAATAGCAGTATATAACAAAGGGCAGGGGGAATGGCTAGTAAGCAAGGAAATGGCTAGTAATATAAACTGACTATAGGAATTGTAGAAAATTGATAACAGAAGCAAAAGGATACAAGGGGAAAAAATTTAGTGGTGAGGCAAATAAGGGGTTTTTTTTGGTATATGAGGAACAAACAGAATGCTACCAAAATAATAGTTGCAATAAACAGCAGGAACTTGTCGTCCTGCTAAATGCAAATAACTATGATGTCATTGGGATAATGGAGACCTGGTGGGACTCCACCCATGACTGGACCACGGGTATAGATGGCTATACCCTGTACAGGAGGGATTGAGTGGACAAAAGGGGCGGGGGCATAGCTCTCTATGTCAAGGAAAGCTACGCGTACCTGCAAGCTGACATTGGCGCCCAGGGTGGACAACTGGAGACCCTCTGGGTTAAAATCTATGGGGAACATGGCACAGGGGACACAATGGTGGGAATCTATTACAGACCTCCTACTCAGGATCAAGAGCTTGACCACGAGTTCACCAGGGAATTGACTGAAGCTGCAAACTCCCAGTGCATGGTTGTCATGGGACACTTCAACTACCCGGACATCTTGTGGGAAGAGTGCTCAGGCAAATCCGAACGGTCGCAGAGCTCATCCACGCACGAGAGAAAGCTTTATCTGATGCAAGCAGTCTACGGGCCAACGAGAGGTAAAGTGCTGTTCGACCTGGTACTGGCAACAGGGGACGACCTAATCAGTGACCTAACGATCAAAGGGAAGCTGGGTAACAGTGACCACGAGCTGATCACCTTCACCATTTGCTGTAAGGCTGGCAAGTCAGTCAGCAATACAGAAGTCATCGACTTCAGGAAAGCTGACTTTGACAAGCTCAGAAGGCTTGTCAATGAGGCCCTAAGAAAATACAACCCAAAAGGAGAGGGGAGTTCAAGATGAGTGGTTCCTCCTCAAGGAAGCGATCCTGGATGCACAAGCAAAGTCTTTTCCATCTCAGAGGAAAGGCAGCAAAAGGACACAGCAGCCCCCCGGCTCTAGTGGACCTCCTGCATCTAAAAAGAAAGACCTACAAAGGATGGAGGACTGGATACACTTCCAAAGAGGAATATTCTTCACTGGTCTGGACCTGCAGGGAGAGAACCAAGAAAGCCAAGGCTGCGACTGAACTCCAACTAGCTACAAGTATGAAGGACAATAAAAAGTCCTTTTTTAGATATGTGGGGAGCCAGAGGAAAAGCAAGAGAAACATTGGACCCCTGCGAAACCAGATGGGACAACTGACAACCGATGCCCAGGAAAAAGTCAACTTGCTAAATGGGTACTTTGCATGGGTTTTTCACCAGTCCCAAGGGACGCCCCTGCCCATTACAGGATGGGAACGTCTAGGTGAGGATAATTCCTTACCCTCCAACAATGCTGACCTTGTGAAGGAACACCTTGAGAGGCTGGACACCTTCAAGTCAGCTGGCCCTGACAGTTTACACCCCAAGGGATCTTTGAGAGCTCCTGGCACTCTGGTGAAGTCTCCAAAGATTGGAAGAAGGCCAGTGGGGTACCTATCTTCAAGAAAGGGAGGAAAGTAGATCCAGCAAACTATAGACCCATCAGCCTGACCTCTATCCTGGGGAAGGTCTTAGATAAGATTATGAGAGAGACCATTCTTAACAGACTGGCCGATGGCAGCATCCCGAGGGATAGCCAGCATGAGTTTGTTGCGGGTAGGTCTTGCTTGACCAATCTTATTTCCTTTTACAACCAGGTGACCTATCACCTGGACAAGGGACCTATCACCTGGATTGACGTCAATTTATGCATCATGCCATGCCCAACTAAATCAAAGTTTGGGTCTCTGTCTTGCAATCTGTAATTCTACTGATGCATCTCGAGCAAGGCCCAGGATATCATCCTCCCACTGTACTCATCCTTGGTGAGGCCACAGCTGGAGTACTGCATCCAATTCTGGGCTCCACAATTTAGGAAGGACGTGGAAAAGCTTGAGAGTCCAGATGAGAGCCACACGCATGATCAAAGAGCAAGAGAACAGGCCTTACAAAGATAGGCTCCAAGCTATTTCTTTGCCTCCATTTTCCTGAGCAGGGACCAGACCAGCCTGCCCCCTAGGGCCCCCTCAGGCCCCGGGGGAGGCGCATCCAGGCCTAGGGCCAATGAGGATCTAGTCAGGGAACTTCTGGAGGGACTGGACATATTTAAATCAGCTTGTCCTGACGATCTCCACCCCAGAATGCTGAGGGAATTAGCAGAGGTCATTGCAGGACTCCTGGCACGGCTTTACGAGCACTCGTGGAGCTCTGGTGTAGTGTCAGAGGACTGGAAAAGGGCCAGTGTGGTCCCCATTTTCAAAAAAGGGAGGAAGGAGGACCCAGGAAACTATAGGCCAGTTAGTCTTACCTCGATCCTGGGTAAGCTTTTTGAGAGAATTATCCTGGCGCATGTCCGCGAGGGGCCAGCAGAGGAGGTTATGCTTAGGGGCAACCAACATGGGTTCATTAGAGGCAGGTCCTGTCAGACCAACCTGGTGGACTTCTGTGACCAGGTCACAAAATCTGTAGATGCAGGTGTAGCAGTGAATGTAGTCTTCCTGGACTTTAGGAAGGCCTTCAACACTGTCTCTCACCCCATTCTCATTAAAAAAATAGGGGACCATGGCGTCAACACCTACACAATCAATTGGGTCACTAACTGGCTGGAGGGCTGCACCCAGAGAGTGGTGGTGGACGGGTCTTATTCAACCTGGAGGGACGTGGGCAGTGGAGTCCCCCAGGGCTCGGTCCTCGGGCCTGCACTGTTCAATGTCTTCATTGGCAACTTGGACAAGGGGGTGAAAAGCACCTTGTTCAAGTTCATAGATGACACTAAGATGTGGGAAGAAGTGGGCACGCTAGAAGAGAGGGACAGGCTGCAGTCAGACCTAGACAGGTTACAGGGGTGGGCAGATGAGAACAGGATGGGTTTCAACACTGACAAGTGCAAGGTGCTGTACCTGGGGAGGAAGAACCAGCAGCATACCTACAGGCTGGGGAACTCCCTTCTCGTCAGTGCAGAGGCAGAGAAGGATCTTGGAGTCATTATTGACGCCAAAATGAACATGGGCCGACAGTGTGGAGACGCAGTCAGGAAGGCCAACCGCACCTTGTCCTGCATCCACAGATGCATCTCAAGCAGGTCCAAGGAGGTGATCCTCACCCTCTATGTGACACTGGTCAGGCTGCAGTTGGAGTACTGCATCCAGTTCTGAGCGCCGCACTTCAGGAGGGGTGTGGACAACATGGAGAGGGTCCAGAGGAGGGCCACTCGCATGATCAGGGGGCAGCAAGGCAGGCCCTATGAGGAGAGGCTAAGGGACCTGAACCTGTTCAGCCTCCACAAGAAAAGGCTGAGGGGGGATCTAGTGGCCTGTTACAAACTAGTCAGCAGGGCCCAGCGGACATTGGGGGAGTCCCTGTTCCCCCGAGCGCTGCCAGGAGTGACTTGAAATAATGGTCACAAGTTGGCAAGAGGGTAGATTCAGACTAGACATCAGAAGGCGCTACTTCACTGTCAGGGAAGCTAGGATCTGGATACCAACTTCCAAAAGAAGTGGTGCTGGCTCCTACCCTGGGGGTCTTTAAAAGGAGGTTAGACGAACACTTTGCCGGGGTTGTTTGACCCCAGTACTCTTTCCTGCCATGGCAGGGAGTCGGACTTGATGATCTGCTCAGGTCTCTTCCAACCCTACCAACTATGAAACTATGAAGCAATGGGACTCTTCAGCCTGGAAGAGCGCAGGCTCAGGGGTGATCTGTGGGAACGTCTGTTCACCAGAGCACCCCAAGGGATGACAAGGTCAAACAGTCACAAACTCCTCCATGACCATTTCACACTGGGTGTAAGGAAGGACTTCTTTACTGTCCGCGCCCCCAAGGTCTGGGATAGATTGCTGCCTGAGGTGGTTCAAGCACCTACTTTGAACGCCTTCAAGAGAAATTTGGATGTTTATCTTGCTGGGATCCTATGACCCCTGCCGAATTTCTGCCCCTGGGGCAGGGGGCTGAACTCAATGATATTCCAAAGTCCCTTCCTGCCCTAATGTCTATGAAATCTATGAAATGCTAGAATTGCAATGATAATGCAAACAAAGCATGATCACTATGTTCAATATATAGTTTTGTTTTGTTTTGGGAATCAGGCTGACATGCAGTCACACTGAGGGGAGCGGGGACAGCAGCAGCAGGGCAGGGAGTTCTTACGTTGAAAACACTTTCCATTGCAGCAATAACTGAGGAGGATGTTAAATGGTAGCTCAAACATTTTAAAATCAGCAGGCCTTGTTAATTTGCACCCAAATTTTTTCAGAGCTGGTGAAAGAGCTCTCTGGACTGCTAATGTTGATTGTTCAGTGAGGCTAGGCACCCTGGTGAAATTCCAGAAGACTGGAAGAAAGCTTGTAACCAGTATAAAGGGGCTGGCGGGAACATGCCGGTAAATACAGAGCTGTCAGCCTGAGGCTGATCTCAAGAAAATAATAGAGTGGCTGATATAGTGTTTGATTAATAAAGAATTTAAGGGAGTCAATATATTAATGCTTCACAATACGAGTTCATAGAAAATAAATTTGTCAAACTGGCCTGACAACTTTTGCTAAAGGGATGACAAGTTTAGCTGGTATAGTCCCAATATCGAAATCTGATTAGATTACATACGGCATATGCCATGCTTAATAAAACGGTATCATACAAAATCATTATGGCATACAACATGGACTAAAATTGGGCCAACTGATTGGTCTTACGATATAATTATACATGGGGAATCATCCTTCTTAGTAAGGCCCCAGAAGGACAGGTTATTGAGCTTACACCAGCTAATATTTTCATAAGTCACCTTAAATAAAATAATTACTGATAAAATTTGTAGGTGATCCAAAGACTGGGGAATGGTATTTAAGAGGAGAGGGCACTGATACAGGGTGTGGACAGACATAAAATTTAAGAGTACTCCAAGTGCCTTTATTGTACTCCAAAAAGAAGAGGTAGAGATCCAATAAAGCATTTGAAAAAGGGCCACAAATCACTCCTCACAAATCACCTCAGCAAGAAAAGGCACAACTTTGATGCACTTAACTGTGAAGCATACGAGAACAATTTCTTGACTGCAACTCAAAACAGCTTCTATCCAGGAGGCAGGAGAAGGTGAACACGCAGTGTTTTGGTTATAGACTCCAGAAGTTGGCAGCATAGGGTCCAAGCCAGTTGTGCAAGAGATGTCAGTGGCAGGTTTAACAGGCTTCCTTGAAGGACTCAGAGCTGCATAGCTTCAACAGGGAGGCCTTGCAGGGGTGTCAAGCAGGGTCCTCTGGAAGTTTACAGCTATTATAGGAGGAATGACACAAGTCCCTATTTTTTGTGCAGTGCTTCCACAAACAGTAGCAGGGTAGGTGGGATGTCTTTGTACTCCCTAGGCCAGGGAGGAATCTGTGGCATTCTTCATGAACTCCCAGCCTTTTGGAGACTGGAACTTCCTGTAAAGATAATCTGTTAGATAGGCCCCCATGTTGAGAATAACCCCCCTAACAGGCTTGCCCTTTCTAAGATGCCAAATCTTTAGGCATAACCATCTCCTACAGCAACAGGAGAGCATATGGGGGAGGGGGAAGGAGGTTGCCACAGCTGCCCTAAACAGCTCCTGTCTTTGAGGTGACAGGACCCCTTTTGGACAGCTGTAGCACTGGTGGCCAAAGTAGTTCAGCTCCACTCCAGTGTTCAGGATACCTTCCTTCATTTCCCTGGCACATGCCTTGATATGATCTGTAGGTTAATTTGGGAAGCTGTCCTCAGAGTCTGTAGGCGTGCCTAACAAGTCTGTACTCAGCCTAGCTCACCTTGCACCACCAGACACCCTAGCCTTATGCATGCCAAAGTACCCTACATTTACTATCTCACTATTTGTGTCCCACTAGCACCTGTGCCTCCTGGGCAGTGATCACGGCCCATGCCTTAGAGGCACTAATTATAGCCTCCAGCCTCCCTCATAGCTATGCCCAGGCTTCACAATTATTACTCTAGTTTCATTCAACAGGCCTCTGGCCCAGTCTATCAATGGACCCTCTGCCCTGTCTGACAACCCTCTGGGTCCTTAGTCCCAACAGGGCTGCTGCCTCAGTCTCTACCCACCAGGTCCTTGACTCTTACAGGACTCACCCTCAAAAGCCTCAGCTCCCCTCCAGCACAGTCCCTCATAGGCACCACATTTATCCTTCAACTGCCCTTATAATCACTGTAAGCCTCCAGTAAAAACACAAAGTACAAACCAGCTGGTTTCTAACTCAAACTCAAACCTTACCCTAAGTCATCAACTGCTGTGAAAACCTATTCACCAGTCTATTGGCTCCCTCCCAGCTTTCCAGATATCTTTCCAAGTCTGCAGTTTCTCTGTAGTGAGTTACTCTAACCTGGAGATCCTCTCCTTCCTGGTATCAAAGCTGTCCTGCCCAGCTCTTGGCCCAGAACTGGGCTTATTTATGGCTTCAGTCCATCCCTTCCAGTCACCTGTCTCCAGTCCTTGTAAAAAGGCTCAGGGGTTTCTGTGGAATCAATTAACAAGCTTGCAGCGCCCCAGCAGTCACCGCTCCTGTTATTCCATAGGCTTCACATAACTGCTGGGGTTTGCTGGGGTTCCACCTGTTGCTCACAGCGGGCCAGTTTGCTCACAAGTATCCCCTGCAGTCCTAGGGCTTGTATCTTTGTGCTCCTGTGGCTGCTTGCTAATCTGAAATTTTGACCTTCTGGGTTACAAAAGTCCAACTCCTAAAGGAATGTTGTTATACTGTCCTGTTTTTCATCCTTCTGAGGGTAACAAGTCTGGGGTTTCCTGTTATATCTGTGCCATGGTCACATGAAGCTGAGAGCTGCTCCCCAATAAGAAAGCATCCTCCAACATTAGGAAGATACTGGAGAGTATCTGGAGTGGTGCAAGTCATGCTAACCTCCCACCTCCAATTCCTCACCCTTAGAGAGAGAACCCTATTAGCACAGAGAAGAATCCTGTGGTGAGATCCTGCAGGGGTGTCAGTAGACTGCAACACTATTGGAGCCTTAAAAATAGCATCCCAAGATGAGTTTTGGGGATGGGAAGGGCTGCCATTTTCCCTATCCAGGGGGCTTGGGCATGGGCACTTATCTCAGGAGCCAGAAGTGAAGGTGGTTTCCAAGATGGCATGTAGAGATGTGTTGAGAATTCATTACTGTATCTTAACATTGTAGAAGTTTAACAAGGGGGGCTTATTTCCCAGCTGTAAATTCAGGGTCAACATCTCCTGGGAGGGGGGCTCTTACAGTAGTAGGCACAGAGGTCTGAAGACTGCAGCATAGAGTTGCATTGCATTAGAGGAGGAGAAGACACAGCAAGAAGGAGATGGTGGCTCATCTTATTGCATCATTAGTAAAGAAGGGCTGCTACTACAGAGGAGTGATGGCCAGAACAGAATTTTGCTGACCTGGTGAGGTGGGATATGTTCCAGGCCAAGAGGAGTGCAGAGTTCACTTGGAAAGCAATGAACACGATGAGGCAGACTATGGAGATATTGATGGACACAGTCCAGGATGACTAATCTCCAGAATAGCTCCATTTTGTGTCTGAATGTTACCAGGGCTCTGTGGAGAAAATATTATGTAAACATGTAATTAAGGCTGTATCATGAAGCCTATGTCACTGACACCCTATTAAATCTGAGCAGGCAACATCAATAGTTCTCCATTTCCTAACTTCTGAGTCCTTGATTCTTTTAGCAGTTTGTTGTGTGAAATTTCTTAGGTTTTAAAAAAGAAAACCAAAAAAACACAGAATTTTCATCATGAGAAGATATGTAACTCCCCACACAAGTTATCAGTGGGCACATCTACATGAGCAAATGCTCCTGGGTGGGTTTACTCCAGAGCAAGCCTACCCTGGGCAGGTATCTACACATCTGCATTTGGGAGGAGTTTTGCTGCTCATGGCAACAGTCCTCTGCCACCCGCCCCAGCCTTGCACCGGTCCCCTGAAGCAGCCAGGGGGAGCAGGAGGCTCCAGCCACACCTGCCTCCAGTCAGCGGCCATTTTTAAAAGGCAGCCCTGCTCCTTACTCCCTGGTTACCTGCTTTCCTGGCTAAGAGCAGTGTGCAAAGCGCAGCAGCAACATGCTGTGGTTCTCTTGCTGGAGCCTCTGCCTACCACATCATGGCTGCTCCACCCCCAGACACTGGGAGTGACATCCAGCGCCCTGGGCTCCTGCTGGTAACCGTGCTCGTTGTGCTGACCTGCCACAGTGACTGCTGACTGGCTCAGGTCAGTCTCAGCCCTAGAGGGTGCCTGGCCAGGCTCACCATACCATCCCGGGCCTTGTGCCCCCGTGCTGCTGCCACCTGGACCCGGCAGGCATCCTGATGACGCACTCCTGGACATCACTACCAATGCTGTCCATGCGCTCCTGGGTCTCCAGCCCTGAAGCCTGTGGGCCTGCCAGGCTAGCCAGGGCTGGTGGTTGTACATTGTCCCAGGTGGTCTAGATGATGAGCAGTGGCTGGAGTCATTCCAGATGACCCAGGCCACCTTCCAAGAGCTCCTTGACTAGCTTTGCCTGCACCTGGAGAGGCAGGCCACTGCCATGTGGCTGCCCCTTCCTGCAGACACCCAGCTGGCCATTGCACTGCTCAAGCTGGCCATAGCTGCTAGCCTTGCTGTGTTGGCCACCACTTCAGTGTGGGCAAGGCAGCCGCCAGGGAGGCTGTCCTGGAGGTGTGTGGTGCTCTCCAGGACATGTTGGGGCACACTGTGCTCCAGGTGTGTGACCCCCTGGAGGTGGTGGCTGGGTCCTGTGCCCTGGGCTTCCCGCAATGTATTGAGGCCCTGGATGGGACCCGCATACCCATCACATGCTGGCCCCATGGCAATTGCCCCTACTACAGCAAGCAGGGATTCCACTCCATTGTGCTCCAGGCCATCATCAACCACCACGGCACCTTCACCAATGTGAGCACCATCTGGGTGGGCAGCCCCCAAGGTGCCTGTGTCTTACACAACTCTGCCCTTCCAGCCCTGGTGCAGAGCAGGCACTTTGTGCTGGGGGTGCCGGACCTGCAGCTGGCTGCGGTGGTGGTCCCACCTCTCCTCATCATGGATCCTACCTACCCACTTCTCCCCTGGCCAATACAGCCCTACAACAGCACACTTCAACTGGTGCCTGAGCCAGACCTGTGTACTGCTGGAGTGTACTTTCAGCTGCCTGAACAGACACTGGCACATGCTCACCACCCGTCTCGAGGTTTCAGAGGCCGACATCCCCTGGGTCATCATCGCAGCTTGCATGCTGCATAACAGTTGTGAGGCCCGGGGAGCTGTTTCACAAGGACTGGGTGAAGGAGGCACAGAGGGCAAAGGACACTTGGCACTGAGAGTGCTAGCAGTGATGTTGGTGGGCTCCACCCTCTGCTGAGGCCTTGGGTGAGCTGCTCATTTACCAGTGTGGTCCAGGGCAGCGGGTGTGAGAGATGCTGGCTGGCCACCTCCTCCTGCCCTCCCTGCTATAGCCCACCTGGACAGCTGCCCATGGACCCCCCCATCCCACCGCACACCTCCAACCCCATGCTTACTGTGGGCAGTTCTCAGAAAAGCACTTTATTCTCCTCCCCACTCATAGAGCCCTTTCTCCTCCACACTCTGTCCCCCGCCCCCTCTCCCCACAAAGCCCTTCCACCACCCACCACCAAGTCAGCCAGGTGCTCCTCAACCACTGTGACCTGCTGATCCAGCAGCTGGGTCCACTTCTGGGTTCTGTGCTGCTGGAGCTGCTGAGGGTTAATGGTGCCATGGGTGGCCTGGCCTCCTATGCAGGGCTGCACCCCCAGAGATGGCAAAGCAGAGCCTAGCCTAGACTGCTGAGTTGCTAGACAAGGCTAGGATGGGGAGTGTGGCAAGATGGGCTCCTGGTGGCCTGAGGGGCCCACCCTTGGTGACCGCCTGAGACAATGAGCCTTTGTCGCGGGTGCCAGGATGCAGTGGAGGCTTGGGCAGACCACCTGTGCTCAAGTAGACAGCCTGGCGCAGGCCAGCATCCTGGGGCATGAGGATGTCATCTACCTGCCGCATAAATGGCATAGACCTGTGGGCAGCCCCTAACCGGCAGTTGTGGTTAGTGACAGTGACCCACTCTGCCTGAAAGGCCTTGACCTTTATATGGTATTGGCATGTCAACCAGTCATGCCCATGCTCCTGCATGCAGCCTGACAGGTCCTCATAAATATGTGCATAGGAGCGCCCACTCCATGCAAACTGACTGAGGACCTCGGCCTTGCCCCACAGCACCATGAGGTCCGCAATATCCTCCTGGGACCAGCTGCAGGCCCAGGAGACGGGCTGTGGCATTGGGAAGGATGCCAGCATGGCTCAGCAGGCCTGGGCAGGTGTGTGCAGTGCCCAGAACAGGGGCACGGCACGGCACGGGACAGGCAGGTGTGTTTTGCCAGTGTGCCAAGCACAAGCAGTGGGATTTGGCTAGGTTGCTACAGATGATCTGGGGCCAGCTGGAGTGGGACCCGGTGGCCAGAGGCTGGCTGTAGGTGGCACAGGATGCTGCTGGGCCTGGCACATGCCTGCAGGACCCAGCACAGTGTGATGGCATGGGTCTGGCAGCCACGCAGCAACGGTGTACCAGGGGCCAACACCAGGGTGTGGGCAGGCTGGCCTGGGGCCTCAGCTGTGCAACGTAGTGGCCAAATGCTGGCTGCAGGTGGCCCAAGGACCCAGCATTACTATGACTATTTGAGAGACTGCCTTCCATTAATTGGGGTGTGGCTTTGAGTGTCCTACTCTCCTCTGCCCTGTTCACTGGGCATCCTCATTCTTGGATCAATCCACAGGCTCCTTTTTGCTCCCTGTTAAGTCTCTTGGGGCTCTTTTATGCCCTCTGCCACAGCTCTCAGGTCTCCCATGTCCTCTGCCGTAGCTCTTGCAGTTCCTGCACCCTCTGTCTTGGCACTTGGGAACCCAGGCCCTGGTCCTGGAGAGCACTGAGGCCCCTTTAGCTCAGGCAGTCTAGCAGAGTGGGGATTAAAGGACAGCCCTGTAGTCAGGTCAGCTGACTGAGGGCATCACATGACCAAAAGAAGGCTCAGGCCAGAGTTATATAAGCCCTGGGACTGAGCCAGTCAAGAAGTCTAGCCCTGAGAGTTGCAAAGTATGGAGTTCCCTGCAGCAGTATGGTGAGGCCTCTGAATCTACTGTTGGGCTGGAAGAAAGCAGCTCTACTGACCTGGGACCCAAAAAGAACTACTGGGAGAGGGAGAGACAGAGATGGAGACATTTGTTATGCTGGCAAGTGGTCTTTATTTTATATTAAGCCCAGCAAGGGTTTGGGTGCCTAACAGGAGACTGAAGTTTTTAAATTTAAATTGTACCAGTGGCTTGGGTTTGGGACTAAAAGGGGTGGTTTGGAGATCCCATTAGTGTCCTAAGGGGCACATGACTGTCATGAGCCCTGCTGGGAGCAGGTTCAAGGCAGGGAAGGTTCAGAACCTGGAGCAGGGCAGAGCATGCAGCCACCAAGCCTAGAGCAGGGCAGGGACTGGGCCTCTGGTGCCTGAGAGAGGCAAGACTAGGGCTAAGGGCCAGGCCTAGAACAGTGGGCCTTGGTTGTGGGATTGGCCAAAGTAAAGGGGTGGAAGCCAGGAAGACTAAAACTCCAACAAAGGAAGGAAGGCCCGAAATGCTCTGGAGATGTAGGGACACGTGCCCCACCTGATTGGTGACTCAGAACACCTGGGAGGCGTGGGGCGTGGTGTAGGGGAAGAATGGAGCCATGCAATTAGCCTTTAAGGCATGTACCCCCAACACCTGAGGATTGTTACTGTAAAATCAGGGCAGCCTCCAACCTTTAATAACCATTTACATCAAGGTGGGGTGGGCAAAAGAAGGGTGGACTACCCTCAGAACAGGGTGTAAGGAATTTGCTCAGCCTTCAGGGGCTTCATGCCCACCCCTGGAGATGTCACTTTATTACAGGGCTCTAGTAGCTTGGTCACAATTTGATGGGGCGCTAACAGCCTGTTCCCCCTTCACTGGGTGTCTGGCAGCCTGTCAGTTCAACAGTGTGATCTAAGGCCCTCTGTTAAGGGTGACTTCAGGTGCCTCCTTTCCTCTCCTTCTGCCATTCCCATACTTTGCAGTCTTTAGGCCAGTCCACAACAGAAATCAAAATGTTAAACTTCTGCCACTTCTATCTTTTAGTCAGTTCCTCACAGTGACTCCTTCCCATCAGGGCCTATGGACTGCCTAGTCTCCTGGGTCTGTAAACTCACATTCCTGTTCCTGCACAGCTCCTTTTTCCCCAGGGTACATCACATCCTACTATTGCCAAGGTCAGACTTAAAACCAAGGCTCTGAGCCCTGGGTCTGGCTTATATGTGCCTCTCTTCCTTGTCACATGACTCTTAACCAGGATCAGCAGTTTCCTGTTAGCCTAATTAACAGACCTTTTTGCTATGGTCCTCTCTCAGTTAACTGCTCCAGGTATGGCTCCTGCAGCTTGCCAATTAACCCTTCGGTGACTGCCACTCCCTCACCTCTGTTACCTGATGCCACCCTCAAGCAGGCCTTGAGTAATGTCTCTCTGTAGTCTTCTGGAGACTGACTGCCACCTCTCCAAGAGCTCTGGACTTGGTAATGGCCCCTCTGTGGTCTAAAATTTGGGTTATATATTCCCTGTGAAACCCTTATTGGAGGTAGTGTGTCTGCCTCAGGGCTTTCCCCTCTTAGTAATGGGGTAGGGGTCCTGTTACAGTCCTGATATCATGATCATCAAAGACATGAGTTTAGAGATGTTGAAAGGCAATACTGGTAAATTTTATCTGAGGCTGAATATCATCTATGTTTACTTTTTGGGTAAGGTGGTTACCCAAGTAAGGGAAATACTCCACATTCCCCAGGGATTGCCCTCTAATTGTAAAGTATGGAGGAACAGCTGGTTGGTTTGGGGTAGGCTGGTAAAGGCTCTTGGCTTTCATAAAGTGGACAACAAGCTTTTCATATGCCTTACAAAAGTGATCAAGAGTGACTTGAAGCTCTTCAACTGAATGGGCATACACAACACAATCATCACTATATTAAAGATCTTTATCACTAAAGAGGGATCAGGCACATCCCTTCCTATGAATTTTACAGCTGCGTGCTCACAGCAAAGGAACAGTGAGACTCAGAGGGCATGTCAAAACCAAATCAAGCAGCCTGCCTCAGCGAGGCCACTGTGAAGCACCCACCACCTGCCTAACTAGTCCAAGCTCAGAAGCATGCTGGTAAGGCCACTCTGGAATCAAGAGGTCTTGAGGGAGGCCATGGGTTTGCCCTGAAGAGTCCTTATCTGCACATTCCCAGGCTAGGAGCGTACAAGCTGGAATGGATGCTGGGGAATGCTGGGGAATGGCCTGACTAGGAGATGCCACCCACATGGGACAGACCAGTGGGCTCTGTTCCATGGGCTGTCTTATCTTCTGCTTCCAGCTCT
The DNA here is from genome assembly GCF_000455745.1 of Alligator sinensis. Classification (NCBI taxonomy): domain Eukaryota; kingdom Metazoa; phylum Chordata; order Crocodylia; family Alligatoridae; genus Alligator; species Alligator sinensis. The sequence continues at coordinate 277,289 of NW_005843144.1, read as the reverse complement.
AACATGTCAGTTCTACCATCTCATATCCTCTGAGCCTCTCTGTCCCATTGACAGTCTGTATGCCCAAGCCCCTTTTCTCAGTCTCAGTCCTTTGTCAACTCTTCTCCATTCCTTCAGGTAGGCTGCTCCCCTTCCTCCTCATGCTCCCTGTCTTGTGCCCTCAATGCCCGCTGTCTGGGTACTGGCAGGGGGCACTGAGTGCACAAAACAGGCAGGCTTTCTGCTCTTTGTTCTAATGCCTTGCCCCACAGCACCCCATTGTATTGGGATCAGCAACTGCAAGGTAATCCCACTGCTAAAGTTCAGATCCCTGTTCCAAAAAATGAAGATTCTCTCATGAAACAGTTATAAGATTTTTTTTTTTTTAATATGAGCAAAACACTACATTTTCTCTTAACCTCATTCTGATAAATCCCTGATCCATTTTTGCTGATATTTCCCAGAGTGATTCACTGTGAAGCAGACACCAGACATAGGAAATTTCAGCTGGGAGTTTGGCAAAGTTATTATCAGCTGAAAACAAGGTTTTGTGCTGAGAAGTGCCAAGCAACCTCAGCTTTTATATATCTGGTCTTTTTATTTTTCATCCTATCAAACTCTTGGCTTCAGTGTCATCTTATGGCAGTGAGTTCCACAAGTTAATTATATGATGTGTGTCAAAGTGTTTCCTTTTCCTAGTGTCATCTAGCAAAGCCTTATTTTAACATAGAAAGAAAGAAAAGTCTGGAACTTACCTAGGACTGTCCAAGTTTTAACTTTTGTTTCTGCACTGCTGCCAAGTTCAGTTTGTCTTTGTCTGTACTTGGAGCTAGCGTATGCTGAGGACCAGGCCAGCATCACTGTTAACAACCATCAGCTCATTTCTTTAGCATAGAGAAGGGCACTGCTTCTGTCTTACAGTGAGTCACATGCACATACCATGACTTGCATCATTTTTGTCTTTTGCTTGCAGAAATTCACTTAGAATCTCTGTCACACATACCCATGGCTTCTGTCTCTTGCTCTCATACTAACAAAAACACTCCTCCATCTTCTTATCTCTTTCTCAGGTGCTCATTTTCTGTTACATAAAGCATCTCTCACTCGCCCTCTGTCTTTCTCTCTCTGACACATACTCACACCCACATATACACAGGGTGTAATACTCCCTCTCAGTGCTTCTGCTGCCAGCTCGGGTCCCTCCACCCTACCTTCCTGTACTATGCAGGTCATGTCTTTGCCTCCTTTTCTGGGCTCCTCTGCTTCTTTCTGTCTGGGATGTTGAAAGAGAGGCGGGGAGGGCTTCTATAACCTGAGATTGCACGAATAGTACCAGCTTCTTTCTCTTGTTGGGCCTCAGGGTATAGGGAGTGTTGTGTTCCCCCTCAGCCATTTGGCGAAACAGATAAAGAAACACACATCTTTAACAAGGTCTTTTAAAAAGATAAATAAATAAATATATACAGCATCTAGCATAAGCTTTCCTTCACACACCTTAAACCACATTTAAAGCCTGCACACCCATCCACAGTCCTTTCCCTAACCCAATTGTAGTCTCTTAGTCCTAGCCCCGATTTGGGGTTTACATTCTCAGTTCATTCACTGTTCTTGTTGCTGTTGTTGTTGCTTCCACTGCTGCTGGTATTGCTACTGTCATTGTCACTGTCTCCAAGTCCGGTTGTGTCACTGTCCTTTTTGTTATCCCTGTTCACTCCCCTTCTCCAGACAACAGGCCTCTCCAAGGGATCAGACTTCACTGGCTTGGGGAACTGCCTGAGGTGGTCAGGTTTTCTGCAAAACACAGAAGGAACAGTATTTCCTTATCACACTGAAGAGACATATGGAGTGCTCCATGCTGACTGTGGAGGTGGGTCTACTCTCAGACAGCTAGAGACACAGTTCAATATGGCATAGGTCACAAAACACACAAACCCTGGTATACAGGCAGCCTGCAACTGCTCAGTCATGCCTCTCAGCTAGGCATACTGTGGCAGTGGGGGAACCTATAGGTGTTCAATCCTAATCCCCAGCAGTGGGTACACTGTGGAAGTGTATGGGGACTTGCAACTGCTCTGCCTTCTCCCTTAGCAGATGAGTTTCTGATAGCGGAAGAGCTTGCGGCTGCTTAACCTTGCCCCACAGCAGGGAGAATTCTGGCCCCATTTCCCCGTAGCAGTGACTGTGGCCCTTCTAGCATACTATAAAAACTCAATGGCCTACCTGTGCCGCAACAACTGTTTTTTCTGCATATCCAGTAGATTAAAAGCTGTATTAAATTGATAGTTATACAGTTCAAGTTTCCATTTTCCTAATTTTATATATATTTAATAGTTAATTTTGTTTTAGTTAAGTGTGAAACATGTTGCTGGTACTGAGCAACAATCCAAGCTCCCCCTTCACTCACCAGGATGCAAGTCCAACTGTGTCTGTCCTCCCTCCACCCCGTTCACCCCCACCCCTGCATTGTGGTGCTGAGCAGCTTTGATATGCTGCTGCCCTGACCCTGTTCAATCCACTGCCCCTTACTCCCAAACCACAGCCCCCCCCAGCCCTGCTGATGCACCTCACTTCCAACCTGGGGGGTGGGGTGCGAGGGGGGCATGGCCCAGCCACCACTGCTCCCCTCAGGGGACCCGTGCTGCCCCCCACTCCACCTCCCCTCTGGTGGTGGGAGGAGGTGAGAGCAGTGCACCCCTCCCCAGTCTGTTATTCTTCCTGTTGTCGATGGCAGGGGTCCTGGTGGCAGCAACAATGAGTCTTGCCTGCTCCACCCTCCCATGCTGGGTCCCGTGCACTGGCATCTGGACTTAACCCACCGGGGTCCCATGCTAGACGGCGGGCAGTGGAGAAACTTTGCCAGGAAGCATCCAGCCCCACAGCCCTGATCCCCTGGTCCAGGCCATACTCACCTTGGGGTTGGCGAGCAGCTGGTGCTTGTCATGGTGCAGCAGGGTCCAGGCAGCCTGCAGGCAAGGCTACAGTGCAGTGCTGTGGTAGACAGTGCCACATGAGAAGATACAATCAAGCTTTCCAGACTGCTGCACCAACAGCACCAAACAGTGCACAACCTGCCTCTGCAGCTCACACAGTGCCAGGCTCAGCCACCAGAAGCCCACCACAAAGACCACCTAGCCTGAGCCCCCAATCTGGAAACAGCTGGCACCCGAGCACCACTCTCCCGCCTCCTTATCCCTTGGGTGCAGACCCCCTGACATCTGCTTGTGGCTCCCTGAAGGGCCACAGACCCCGAGTTGAGACCACTACTCTATTACACACACAGTCTGTTGCTATGCAGGATTGCCTCCCATTCTGTGCCCAGCTTATTGAGCAGTCAGCACTGTGAGCTGTGATTAGCCAGTGTGGAGGGTGCAAGTCTAGGGCTCTCAGCCTCCCTGTGCCTGAGTACAGAAGATGGCATTAAGAAAAGGCAGATGAGGTGCTCCCTTTGCTGGGCTGCATTTGCTGTGGGCATAGCTTGCAGGGTAGCCTCTTCCCCATTAGCATCATGGGAATTCCTGTGTGTCAGAGAAGCCAGCTGGGGAGTGGGGAAGGCAGCAGCTTCCAAGCGAGACTGGGTCACGGTCCCTTAAATGGCTCTGCAGTCCATGCCCCTCAGAAAAAGCCATTTGCCATCTCCATTGAAACCCTGTGCATGTTAGATGTACAGCTCCTGAGGGCACAGCAATAGTCTAGTAGAGCCAGAGCACTCCACAGGCGGAGAGAGTCATGTGAAAAATGCTCTCATTCCCTCTTAAGATGCTTGGAAGCAGCCTGAGGGCTTTAGCACTGTGCCGCTTTGGTTTAAGTTTCTCTAATGAGGTTTGCCTTCTATTACTGTCAGAGAACATTTTTCATTGTTGAAGCCACTGTAAATGCAAAGCCTTAAAAATGAGTTTCCATTTCAGATCTGACAGCTCAGCTGCTAATGTAGAATAGAGAAAACCACAGATCAGGCTGCCTTTTAGTGCAATTAGCCCTCCAAATGGAGCAATTTACATTGGCACACTTGTGTATGTACCCGCAGAAAAAAACTCATTAGTTAAGCCCAGACCTTTATGAACAGAAATGAGGGGAAAGAGAAAAAAACACTCCAGGGATGAAAGCTCTAGGATAGATACTCTCATTTCTGCTGCCTCACTGGTGTGTGTGTGTGTGTGTGTGTGTGTACGTACCACCAACCATGTACATTTGTGTGTGAGACCATAGATGCTGGTGTGTGTTTACCAATATTCTATATTTTGTTGGAGTATATATGTGTGTATGTGTACTCATATGTTTGTAGCTTGTACTGTGTAGTGGTATGTGCTCAGGGTCTATGTGACGTATATGTACTGCTCTGTGTGTCAATGTGTAATATTTTAAATATTCCCAATACCACATGTTCAGCCATTCATTCACCAGAAGTGTTTACAAATTATGGAACCTCATCAATTCTTTATTTCCTGCTTCATATTCCAAGCAGCAGAAGTGAATCTATGAAACTTTTTAAATCTGTCCTCATCTCTGCCACTTGAATGCAGGATTGGGACCTGAGGTACACTGCTTGGAGACCAGGGGTTGTGCAAAAAAGAAAGAATTAATTGGACAAATTAATGTGGACAAATTAGAGAGTCCGGCGGGGGGCAATGAAAATGGTTAGGGGGCTGGGGCACATGACATATGAGGCGAGGTTGAGGGAACTGATTTTATTTAGTTTGGAGGAGAAGACTGAGAGGGGATTTAATAGCAACTACCTGAAGGGTGTTTCCAAAGAGGATGGAGCTGGACTGTTCTCAGTGGTGGCAGATGACAGAACAAGAAGCAATGGTCTCTAGTTGAAACAAGGGAAGTTTAAGTTGGATATTAGGAACAACTTTCTCAGGAGGATAGTTAGGGGAACAGGTTACCCAGAGAGGTTGTGGAATCTCCATCCTTGGAGGTTTTTAAGACCCGGCTAGACAAAGCCTTGGCTGGGGAAAAAAATAGTTGAGGATGATCCTGCTTTGAGCAGGGAGTTGGACTATGGGTGGGAAGGCACTCTAACTTATGAAAAAGCCCAACTGGCAGCTGTGTGCTGCCCTGTCAAGAGGCTCTCAGGTGGAGGATGGGGGAAGGGAGCCCCTGCCCCCGCCCCACCCCACCTCGCCTTGCAGGCCTTTCCACAGCTACCCCAGCTGGGGTATTGGAGGGAGCCAGGCCAGGCCTGCTGGGGAGTCTCTTTCTCTGCAGGAGCCTTTTGACAGCAACAGCACACAGCTGCCAGCTTTGCTGTGCCATGGCCAGAGCTGGGGGATGATGGGGTGGAACAGAGTCCCCTCACCTTGTGGGCCCAGCCCATCTCCCCCCAGTACCCCAGCTGGGGTAGGTGGGAGGGGCCTGTGAGGCAAGGGGATTCTGTCCCACCCTGCCCCTTGCCCCACAGCTCTGGCCTTGGCAAAGCCCAGCTGGCAGCTGCGTGCTGCCCCTGTCAAGAAGCTTGGACCGGGTGGGGGAAGGGAGCCCCACCACCTCAAAGGCCCCCCAGTACCCTAGCAGGGGTACCTTTGCCCACCTCCTCCCTCTTCCTCCCCCACTGAACAGGGAGGAGACTCTCTCCCCCTTGTGACAGCCTGAGGGCAGGGCTGGGCTCATGCTCCCCAGGGGGAGCACCAGTCCACCAACAGCACATGTAAAAAATTAACCCTCACAGAGAAGTTCTCTAAAGCACTCTACTCTAGAGTGCCTTTAGCTAACAGCTGATTTAGCAAGGTTAATTTTTTGCATGATCCATCATTTTAAAAGCACTCTGCAGCCATGTATCATGTCATGGATGTACTGGGCTTACAGAGGCCAGATTGTGCAAAAAATGTAACTTGTGCAGCAAGCACCCTAAATGACCTCCTGACGTTTCTTCCAACCCTAATTTCCTATGATTCTAATTGCTGAAGACTGCAAGTCATGTGTCACCACCTGCCCATCCAGCCACCTTGCTACCATAACTGCTCAGCACTGGTATATTTAATAAACACACAGGGCCACATTGCATTGGTCTGCTTTCCCTTGTTTCTCTTAGAGTTAGATAAGGATGTTTTTAAGCTTTATAACTCTGATTCACACTTCACCTTCCCAACATCCCATCTGTCCAGAAAATGAGGTCACAACAACTCCATCCAGAGGGTCTTCATGCAATCTCTTGTCTTTGAAAAATGTGTAGAGAGAATAGACCTTAAAATAAAATCCAGTCAGAGCAAATTCTAATAATACCTCGAAGCATTTATTAATACTATGTGTAAGGACAAAATCATGTTGCCCAGGGAACATGAAACAAATAGGCAGAGAAGCACATCACCAGAATGAGCTGCTAGGATGATCTTTACTATTGAGACAGCTGGGTACATGGAAAGAGACAGAATCTGAAGCCAGTTCAGTAACACAGGGTAGCCCACACGCAGGCCATTCTGCACCATGGCTTTTTACAAGCATCAATCCGGATTATCTGAGCAGTTTATAAAATGCTTTTAATTTGGGGAGAGGCCCTTTAGTGGGGAAGTATGGTGCATTTTGCACTCCTGACTCTATGAAGTGTATGATAATGATTCTGCATTCAGCACTAGCAGCCTGTTATTGGCACTGTACATGGAAGCGTGGGCAGCCTTGCCTCCCGGCCCTAGATCCAGGTTCCCAGTGACCAAACAAGACCATTTGGTTAAAAGCCCCAGGGCTTCCTTGCTTTGCTCTCTCCTTCTGCTGCTTCCTTTTTTATACTTCAGCTGTGTTTTTTTTTCTCATTTCATATTCCCTTGTGGCTGCTCTAAGCTTTATCCTGTTCCATCCCTCAGGACACTAACAGGGCCCTTAGCACGCCTGTCACTTTAAGAGGAGAAAGTGTGAGAAGCAGTCTGCAGATTGCAGGGAGCAATTAGAGAGTCACTTGACCAGAAGGGGGCCAGGCTTGAAGCATATAAACCCAGAGCCTGATCTGGTCGATAGTCTAGACATGAGAGCCACAGGGAGAAGAGGTTTTGGGCAGCAGCAGGGCTCCTCGTTAAGATCTGAGCTGGGGATAAGCAAAAACTGGTGGTTTGCGGAAGGCACTAAAGGGAGGTAAGGAGATCCCAGAAGGGAGAGAGGGGCCAAAGGACCAGAGTCCAGAGGTTTATAGCCCAGGAGGAAGAAAGTGTCAGCCGGGCCAAGGACCCCAGAGGTTTGTAGTGCAGGAGGGGTGAGTATCAACAGAGCCTGAAGGTCTCACTGGCCCAGGAACAGGACCAGGGCCAAGATGGGTCCAAGGTCAAGGAGGGCCACAGCCAGAGACTGGCAGGGCTGGGGAGCCCAGAAGTCTTCACTGGCTTAGGAGCAGGGTCAGAGCCCAGAGAGAAGGCCAAAGACTGGGGGTCACAGCCAGAGACTGAGGGGACCAAGAAGCCCATATCCCAAGAGGGGTGAGGACTGGGCCGGGAGCCCATAGCTGAAGAGGGGTTTTATGTCAACAGGAATGAGTATCATCTGCAAGGTATGGGCATGGCGTAAGAGGCAGATGGAGCATGGACCCCTGTATTCATGAGATGAGATCTGACTTGGGGAGCCCTCAGGCAGCCTCCTTTTCATAAAAATAGCATTTCATCAAGGCATGGCAGATGAGTTGAAGGGGAAATCACCCACGGAAGGCCAAGGAGGCAAGGGCTGAGGGGGTCTCCAGGGGAATCACAGCCACCCCTGGAACTGAACCCTGTTACAGATACATATACTATTTCCAACGCCTTTGTAGCCATGTTCCCTTGGCAATGCATTCCCTGGAAGGATCATTGCCACTTCAGCTTTGCTAGTATGTATTTTCATTCATTAACTACCCATTTCACCCTCACCATGAGCTTTTGCTGTATGCTTATCCATCCCTATTAAGGAAAGGGCTGGGGCAAGCCTGGCCACTGCTTCTGCGTGCCTCTATTTTGAGTGGCTATAGTCACCTTAGCATCACCATAAGCCCAGAGACCAGAGACTTAGTAGCTGCTGTTGATTATGTAACCGCATGTGTCTGTGTGCCATTTGCTAATTACCTCTGCCTAGACCCGTCTCCTCCACTGTGTCATTCTAGGCAACCTATGTCCCCTCTCCCCAGGTTGCAGTTATTGTATATTCCAGCACTTTCATCTCAGATTCAGTCCCATTCTTTCTTAGGCTTCCACCCAAGCTTTGAAAGACTCCCCATGCCATTCCTTGACCGGTGTTGCACTGTTCTTCTCCATTTAATAGCCTGTCTGGGAGATGTGAAGTACCTTGGGGAGGACCACCACTCTGGGATTGACTTATCAGTTACCATGCTCTCTCTTGCAGGAGGTTGACTCCAAGGAGAAGAACAAGTAGCCAGAATGGGGGAGAGAGGCCAGAAGCCAGTTATGCAGAGGGTATGAAGGACAGCTTAAAAACATTATATCAAATACAAGCCTCCTTCTATTCTGATTCAGGAGAGAGTTCCCTCATTAGCATCATCAGTACATCCAAAAGGAAACAGGATGACCTAGATTCCAAGTTTAAAAAACCAAAATCACCATGATCAGTATTGCCCTGAACTAACTTAAGTGAGAGTGGTACTTTCAGAAACAGTAAATATGGCTTTCCAGATCTCCAGTGATGCATAGTCTACCAGAGTTCTGGCTACAGTAGCCTAATGGATTATAAATATGGCTCCACCAATATTTACTATCTGAATTACAGCCCCTGGGTCTGCCTGTCAAACCCTCTCCTATGAAACTTCTTTGTCCCATGTAGGTAATTAAAAACTGATCAAGTCATTCTGTAACCTTCTTTTTAATAAGCTAAATAGATGGAACTTTTTTATTCTAACACTCTAGGACATGCATTTCAATCACATAATCTTTTTATGGGTCTTCTCTAAGTCCTTACAATTATTTCAACATTTTCCTTGACTAGAAGACACCAGAACTGGATAGAGTAATTAGTTCAGAAGTGGACACACCACTGCCAAACAGAAAGGCAAAATAATCTCCCTACTCATACTCCACATTCCTTTATTTATCCATCGTAAGATCACATTAGGCCTTGTAGCCACAGCATTAAACTAAGAACTCATAGTCAGATGATTATCTATCATGAACCCATCATAATGAGTTTGCCATGTTGTAAGGATGGCATACATTCTTCCATACTAGAGGTATAACCTTATATTGGGCAAATAGTATCGAGTCATTGGGGCTTGAAGTGGTGAATGCCTTGGTGGAGCAGGTGGCACCACGCCGAATGGTCAGCAACTTGCTCCTCACAGCCATTGGTGCTGATGCCTCCATGCTTGAGGGCAACCTTGAGTGTGTCTTTGTACCATTTCCTTTGACCACTCTTTGAGTGTTGTCCAACAGAGAGCTGGGAAAAGAGAATCTGGTGAGGGAGGCGGTTCTCGGACATCTGAATGCAGTGGCCTGTCCATTTGAGTTGATTTCTCAAGAGACTTGGATGCTGGTGGATGCAGCTTCATGGAGGACACTTGCACTGGTCTGGCGGGCCTTCCATTTGATCCCCGGGATTCGATGCAAGCACCACTGGTGGGAGCTCTCGAGGGTCTTAATGTGGCATCGGTAGATGGTCCAGGTTTCACTACAGTAGAGGAGGGTGGTCAGCATGACAGCCTTGTAAACCAGGACCTTCATCGACTTCCAAAGATCTCTGTTTTCAAAGACATGCAGCTTGAGGAAGGTGGCACTGGCGCAACTGACCCAGTCCTGGACTTCTTCATCAATGGTAGCCCATTGAGAGAGGTGGCTGCTGAGATACGGAAAGTGCTCCATGTACTCCTGAGCCTCCCCATCTAGATAGATAGCGTGAGGGGTGTTCAGCTGGCCTGGGGAGGGTTGGTAGAGAACCTTTGTCTTGGTGATGTTCAAGGACAGGCGAAGTCTCTTATATGAAGCGTTGAAGAGATCTAAGGTAGCTTGCACATCCTGTGTAGAGTGAGCCATCAGCAATCATCCGCACACTGAAGGTCGTGGATGTCCTTGGTGGTGAGTTTTGCTTTTGCCCAGAAGAGCCCAAGATTGAAAAGCTTCCCATCCAGTCGATACTGGATACTGACACCAGATGGTAGATCATCTCGAATGAGGTGGATGATGATGGTCAGGTAGATGATGAACAGGGTGGGGGTGATCACTTAACCTTGTTTGACCCCAGTCCAGATGTGGAAGGCGTCAGTTTCAGATCTTCCACTCAGGACAGTGGCGGTCATATCATTGTGCAGGAGCCTCAGCATAGTGACAAACTTCAGAGGGCAGCCAAGGCATTGGAGGACGGTCCACAGAGCTTCACAATTTAAGGAACTGAACACCTTAGTTGGGTCAATGAAGGCGAGGAACAGTTCTTGATTTTGCTCCTGCATTTTTCTTGGATCTTCCTGGCAACAAAAACCATGTTTGCAGTGCCCCGGGATGGTTGGAAGCCACGTTGGGTTTCCGGAAGGGTCTCCTCGGCGATGGGATGAAGGCAGTTCAGGAGGATGCGGGCCAGAATCTTACCCGCAGTGGACAGGAGGGAAATCCCCCTGTAGTTCCTCAGGGATGTCCTCTTCGTCCCAAAGGCGGAGGATAAGCTGGTGGAGTTGTGACGGGGAGCCAGAAGCCACCAGCATGGTATACCATGGTAGACCTTTGCAGGTATACCATCTGGCCCGCAGGCTTTGTTGGTTTTCATCTATTGGATGGCCTGCTTCAGCTCTCCGATGATTGGTGGATTGCCAAGGGAATCCACCACAGGGCATTGCAGTGTCTGTGTGTCCACATACACACAGACTCACACTCACAAAGACCCACATACACACACACACACAAACCCACACACCCTCACACAGACTGACACAGGCCCACACACAGCCAGACGGACACAGACCCCCCCCCACACACAGACACACACTTTCCCTTCAAAGGACCTCTCCCCTCCCCCACTCTTGATCACACAGAGGCAGTCCTCCCCCCCCCTCCCCTTCCCCGCGCAAGCTGCCTGTGGCTCAGTCTCGCTCCCCACCCAGCCCCTGTTATACTTATGTGCGGGGAGTTGCTGCCTGCAGTCCCATGCAGCCAGGCAGATGCAGAGGACCAGGCTGGGCTGGACCGGGCCGGTGGTGCCACGTCGTGTCTCTGCAGGTGGGCAGTGGCACTGGGAGAGGTAGCTCAGCTGCGAGGGGGCTAACATGAATTTTGTGGGGCTACAGCTACAAAGGCCCTCCCACTGCTGCCACCTGCAAAGGTGCAGTGTGGCACTCCCTGCCCAGCCCCAATGGCTCCCCCTCTCCCCATGTGGAGACTGCTGCCTGGTCCAGGTTAGTCTCAGCCCTGAAAGCCCCTTTGTAGGGTGTGGCTGCATGGCCAGGCTCATTGCAATGTCCCAGGACCCCTGCCACTGTGCTGCTGCCACCCAGACCCCATGCTGCTGCCTGGACCTCATCTGGGATGCCAACAACATGTATCTGGATGCCACCACTGGTGCCGTCCATGAGTTCTTGGACCATCTGTGGGCCCGTCCAGCCAGGACTGGTGGCTGTATTTCTTCCAGCACACCTGGGATGACGAGCAGTGGCTGGAGTCATCCACATTCCAGGAAATCCTTGATCAGCCCGCACCTGGAGCAACAGGATACCACCATGCAGTGGCTCCTCCTTGTAGACACACAGTTGGCCATCACCCTGCTCAAACTGGCCATGCCTACCAGCCTCTGCTATGTTGGCCACCTTTTCAGCATTGGCAAGGTGACCATCAGGGAGGCTGTCCTGGAGGTGTTCAGTACCCTCCAGGATGTGCTGGGGCACACCATGCTCTGGGCGCACAATCCTCTGGAGGTGGTAGTGGGGTTTGACATCCAGGATTTCCCTCATTGGATCAGGGCCCTGGATGGGACCCACATCCCCGTCACCTGCCTGACCCGCAGTGACCACCCCTACTGCAGCTAGTGGGGCTTCCACTCTGTCATGCTCCAGGCCATCATCAACCACTGCAGTGCCTTCACCAATGTGAGTGCCGGCTGGGCGGGCAGCACCCAGAATGCCTGTCTTCCCCAACGCCACCCTGCTGGGCCTGGTGAAGAGTGGGTGCTTCGCATCAGGGGTGCCGGACCTCCAGCTGGATGCAGTGGCAGTCTCGACCCTCCTCACTGGGAACCCTGCCTACCCACTCCTCCACTGGCTCATGCGACCCTACACCAGCCAGCTGGACCCCCGCCAGGCACACTTCAACAGGTGCCTGGGCCAGCCATCTGGAGGGACGCTAGCATGCCCTTACTGTCCACCTCGAGGTCATGGAGGCCAGCATCCCCCAGATCATCATCGCAGCCTGCATGCTGCATAACAGCTGCAAGACCCAAGGGGAGCTCTGTCATGAGGCCAGGGTGGAGGAGGCACAGCAGGCAGATGACACCTGGCACCAGGAGCACAAGCTGCAGTGGCAGCAACAGTGGTGGGCCCCCCTTGCCAAGACCCCAGACAAACTGCTCACTTGGCAGCAGGGGCCAGGTGTGAGAGGAACTGGCTGACCACCTCCTGCACTCTCTGCTGTAGGCCACCTGGACAGCCATCCCTGAACTGGCCAAGTTCACGGACGACACCAAGTTATGGGAGAGCATGGTCACGCTTGAAGATAGTCTGCAGATACAGGCAGACCTAGACAGGCTAGCAAGCTGGGCAGATTGGAACCAGATGAAGTTCAACATTGAGAAATGTAAAGTGCTCCACCTGGGGATGAACAATCCCCGACATACCTACAGGCTCCATGGCACTAAACTGACCAGCACCATGACTGAAAAGGACCCAGGGGTAATAACAGACAACAGTATGAATATGAGCCGTCAGTGCAATGCTGTAGCCAGCCAGGCAAATATACTCTGGCATGCATTAATCGATGCATCTCAAGCAAAACCAAGCAAGTTTTTCTTCCACTTCACTCAGTATTGGTGAGACTGTAGCTGGAGTACTGAATCCAGTTCTGGGTGCCGCACTTCAACAAGGACATGGTAAAGCTTGAGAGAGTCCAGAGAAGGGCCACCCGTATGATCAGAGACTTGCATGGTAAGCCATACAAGGGAAGTCTGAGGGACCTGGGACTCTTCAGCCTAAAAAAGAGAAGGCTGAGAGGAGACTTGGTAGAAGCTTACCGCTACATCAGGGGCTCAGCAAACAACTGTTCACCAGGGCACCCTTGGGTAAAACCAGACGCAATGGCCACAAACTCCTGAAAGACAGTTTCAGACTTGACACTAGGAAAAACTTCTTCACAGTTAGGGTGTCCAGTCTGTGAAATAGGCTCCCTCCAGAGGTGGTGCAATCACCTACCCTAGAAATCTGCAAGAGGAGACTGGATGGTCACCTTGCTCAGGTCACCTGACCTGAGTTGTCTTTCCTGCCTAGTGCAGGTGGGCTGGACCCAATGATCTTGCAAAGTCCCTTCCAGCCTTACAATCTATGAATCCCCAGACCCCCCACCTCACCGCACACACGCAGCACCATGATCACTGCAGACAGTTTTCAGGAAAGCACTTTATTCCCCTCCACAAACATAGACCCTCTTTCCCCACAACAGAGCTCTTCCCCACCTCCCTTCTTGACACCAGACCCTGTCCTCCCCTCCCCTTCTCCCCACAGAGCCCCTCCAAGACCCACCCCACCAACCACCAAAAAAGAACCCTCTTCCCAGTGCAGACCTTGTGCAGTGCTGTGTGCCCTCCTGGGGTGCGGAGCAGTGGGGTGGGGGCACAGAAGAGGCAGAGCCCAGAGACAGGAGCCCAGAATCCCGGCCTCTCACTATACCCCCACAGGTACACACGCTGTGGTGAGGCCGGCAGGTGGGAGGCTCATCCTGGGGCAAGGGCAGCTGGTGCTCTGCTGGCATGGCCAGATCCCCTTCCTGCAGCCAGTGAGCTGGGCCAGCAGGCCCCATGCATGGTCCTGGCCCCACTGCAGGCAGGCGCTGCTCCAGTGCTGTATGGGCGGGGGCAGGGGCAGTAACGGAGAGGGCCCTTCCCCAGTGCAGGGGTTACTGGATGGGTGTGGCAGTTGTGCCTGGTGGCCTGAGTCAGTCCCCACTACCGGCAAGGGTGTGCAGCATCCAGTGGTGTCCTGGGGTGTAGGGGCACAGAGCCTGGCTTCCTGAACAAAGGCCTCCACCAGGAAGGAGCTGAAACTGCTGAGTGTTGGTGGTGCTATGGCCTGCCTGGCCTCCTGGGCAGGCCTGTGCACCTGGAGCTGGTGGGGCAGGCACTGGCCCAGGCTACCGGAGCTGCTGGACAAAGCCAGGGGTGGGGAGCGCAGCGGGACAGGGTCCTGGAAGCCCAAGAAGCCCTCCCCTACTGATGCCTCATCCCGGGTGGAGGCCACAGTGGAGGTTTGGGCAAGCCCCCTGTGCTTGAGTTGACAGTATGGCTCAGGTCAGAGATCTGGGGTGCAAGGATTGTTCAGCTGCTGCAAAAAGGGCATGAACTTGTAGGCAGCCCCCAACCAGTGGTTGTGATCAATGACTGTCCCACTGCCCTCAAGCCCTTGACATTTTGTGCAGTACTGGCACATCAACGGGTCATACCTGTGCTCCTGTATGCAGTCTACCGGGTCCTTGTAGATGTGGGTGTTGGAGCACCTGCTCCAGGCAAACTGGCTGAGGACCTCAGCCTCGCCCCACAGTGCCACAAGGTCTGTGGTCTCCTAGGATCAGTTACATCCTTGGGAGCTGGCATGTGGCACTGGGGATAATGCCAGCATGACTCCCTTGATGGCTTGCTGGGCCTCTGCCCAACAGTCCAGGTGCTGCACAGGCTGGGCAGGTGCCTGCAACACCCATCATAGGGGCATGCTATGGGACAGGCAGGCACATGGCAAAGCTGTGCCAGGGACCAGCGCTGGGGTATGTGCAGGTTGCTGTGGCTGCCTGGGGGCCACTGGAGCAGGACCTGGTGGCCAGAGGCTGGCTGTAGGTGGCCCAGGGTGCTGCTGGGCCTGGCAATACCTGCAGCACCCAGGGCAATGTGATACCATGCGACAGGGAGCCACGTGGCAACGGTGTGCCAGGGACCAGAGCCAGGGTCCAGACAGGCTGCTGCGGTTGGCTGGGGGCCTCTGCTGTGTAACACAGTGGCCAGAGGCTGGCTGCAGGTGGGCCAGGGCCCCACCATCCCCACAGGCTTTTAAGGGCCAGGGATTGGGGCAGGCAAAGTGCTGCCCAGCCCTGGGGTTGGTGAAGCTCCCATCCTCCTCGCCCTAGTTTACAGGTGGCCCCCTGGTATTTGCTCCTGGTCAGCGTCTGTGTGTGTGTTACTGTGCATTAACTACTCCAGAGTTAATTTGCTACTTGCATTTGCAGGTACAGCAAATTACTGCACAGTAAGCATCTCTACTGTGCAGTAATTTGCTCTACTGCACAGTAAAGAATCTCATATAATGCAGCGCCTGGCCACGTCCTGACAAGTGTGGTTGTGCGATATATGGCAAGGCAAACATGTCTGCAGCACCACATACTGCACTTTCAGATGTTCTCAGCGCTGCAGAGGGGTGCTGTCTGTGCATGCACTGCTCTCTTTTTTTCCTGCAGGTTTTTTTGACCCCTAGATATCCAGGGGTCAAGAAAACCCATGGGGAAAAAACGAAGCAGTGCATGCATGGGCAACGCATGCTGCTCAAAAACAAAGCCAGGCTACCTGGCGCTGCACTGTGGCTGCTGGCCAGGCTCCACATAGCAGAATTGCCACTGCTGTAGCCCTGGGAGGACACCAGGTAAGACAGCCTCCCCTACCCTACCTGGGGCAACCTGCCATGTGCCAAAGTGCACATGCTCATGTGGATGTGGCCCCTATGTCTATCTCATGTGGAAGCCAAATCCAGTAGTCTTATCAGAGCACACCTGACACAAAAGACAGGTAGGATGCAATGTCTGCTCCTATATCCAACAGCTCAGCAATCGGAGCACTCACTTGAGCTTAGGAAACCTGTGTTTCAGTCCCTCTCCTGCCTGATTTGGAGCCTGGATTTGAACCCACTCCTAAAGTGCATGCTCTAACCACTTATAGATGCATAGATTCATAGATGCTAGGGTTAGAAGGGACCTCATCAGATCATTGAGTCTGACCCCCTGCCCTGGGCATGAAAGAGTGCTGGGGTAAGATGACCCCAGCCAGATGCCTATCCAGCCTTCTCTTAAAGACCCCCAAGGTAAGGGAGAGAACCACCTCCCTTGGAAGCCCATTCCAAATTCTGGCCACCCTTACTATGAAGAAGTTCGTCATGATGTCGCTATGGAGTATCCTGGGGTAGGCCTTTCTCAGTCTCTCCTGCTGATGTTACATTTTTATTAAACACTTAAATATTCATTGAGGCAGGAACTGGAACCCACATCTCCCAAGTGAATATTCTGACTACTAGCCTAAGAAGTTATTCTCAATCTTTCTGGTCCTATAAATATTTATTTACACAAAATAAATCAGCTTCAACAGGAGAGAGTGAAAAAGCCACCTAAAATACTCTGTAATTTATGGCTTAGGGCCTTCTTACATGTTGTACTCTGAACTGCTCAAATGTTGATTGGTATTAACGCTAGCTTGAGTTTGGAGCAGTCACACCATAAGGCTAAAAACCTTATCTGACTGTCCCCCACCTGCAGACTTAGAACTTGCCACTAGAAGGCTGGTGACCAGGGTTCTGACCAGGAGCTCCAGCTGTGAGTTGCCAGTACAAGACTGGTGAGCCAGGACAAGCTTCTATCCCTGCTCTAGGTTGGGGGAAAATGAAGAAATTTTGGAGTGGGGTAGGAACATGAAGCTGGGAGGCAGAGAGTTAATGGGAGGTGGAAAGTAAATGGGGCTGGGGGAAGGGTAGTGAAATGAAGGAAGTCAATCACTGAAAGATAAAAAGAAGTTAAAAAAATTAACAATAAAGAGGAAGTCAATTAAACAATGTCTCATGTTTCAATAATTTGGGATTGGGGTGGGGGGAGGGGTCATCCTTCCAGAGGTGGCTGTGAGATAGGAGCAGTGAGGGAAGGTATTTTGGGGAGAGCTGATGCCCCTGCTTCAGGAAGGAAGCTCCAGCTCATGGGGATCTGATCCAGCCCCCTACTTTATTCCCCCCCTCCCCCAGTGGAAAGTTTGTCCACATAGACCAGGAGGGTAGGGTAGGGGATGCTGCACCCTGGGATGCTGGAGGACTTCAACTTGGCTCATCGGTGGGAAGCAGCCACATTAATGCAATATAAGTTGGGTAGCACAGATCAGAGATAAACCTGCCCTGGAGTGGCATAACTTTATGCTGCCTAGACTGTGCTCAAAACTAGTTTCAGGTGTTAATGTGTGGACAGTCCAAGGGTTAAGAGCTCCAGGAGCCACCTAAAATTAATATGTAGCAAGGCCTTTAGAAGACTGGCCAGGGATTTGGAGGCCTGGGGTCAAATCCTTCCATGCAATCTGGCAGAGGAAGATTTTGAAGCTAGGTCCTACATTCTAGATGAGTGTTGTGAGCTTAAAGAGGAATGGGGATACTACTTCCTTGTTCTCTGCAAATTTTCATGACATGAGTACCTACCACCAGAAACAGGTTCACAGCTATGAGTCCAGAGTGAATGAAGCTACCTAACCCCTCTTCTTCCCTTGGTATTTCTTACTGGCTACTATTAAGCAGCATCTTGGTCACTGTGGTATCATCTGTGGATGTATCTATAGGAGATGTTTACTGTGGAGTTGCCTAATTAGCATCACTGGTCTACCTGAATGGTGCTACTAAGCCAGAGTAAACTAATTAACTCTGCTGTAGGGTAGCACTGCCCAACAAAAATACTATTCCATGGTAGAGTTATTTACTCTACTGCAACACACGTGTAGATGGTGAGTGGGGCTGGCTGGGGCATAAGGGTGCTATAGTGTGGGGCTGCCTGCTGGCTATCACCATGCTGCAGCACCCTCATGCCCCAGCCAGCCCCAGCTGCTGTGCCACCCTGGGTCAATGTGCTGCAGCCCCAGGTGTACATGTAAATGCTGTGCCTGAGAGCAAAACAATCAGGCATGAAGTATGCATAATACTACTATCCACGTGTAGGCACACCCAGCAATTCCAATTCCTATGCTGTGACTCTTCCCATATAGGGTCTGGAGTACCTGAGCACCTAATTCAGGACTGTAGATTCCACCAGGGGGAAGGATGTCTCCAAATCTGCCATCACAACACCTCAATCCCTTTGTGGACTCTGTTTCACTTCACTATGTGTTGTATCTCACCTGTGGATATGTGCATAATGTGAATCTTCTAGTATGGGCCCACAGGATACTGGACTACTCCAGGTGGAGCAGCAGTCAGCTTTGCTATAGTAAATCTTGTAAAACTGAATCCTTGTAGGACTCTTCCTAAGCTAGGTCTGTTTTGACCTCCACACCATCTACTTTTCTTTCCTTGTAACACTGTATGCAGTGTGCCTGGTGGATACGTTGGTGTGTGGAGAGTTTGAAGTTAATTGGAGGAGGCGTTTCTGAGTTAGGAGCCTGTGGGGCAATGATGGTTTTTTACTTTAATTGTTCTAAATGTATTTATCCCTCATAACACAGAAATGACTTGCTGTAAAAACTTTACCCGTGTTTTATTGTAGCAGTCTTAGCAAGTGGTGGCTGTACAGCTTCCATTATATTCCCATTTCAGGGGATCATACTTTTATCAAAAAAATTCCTTTTACGTTGAAATTTTCCCTGTTCAGTCTCAGCCCAAAGGTGACATTTTGTGGAAAATTTTAGCAAAATCAGTTGAGCCATTTTCCAGTTAAGTGAGGCTGAAAACAATACCCTTAGTCCTTGGAGTGAGGCTGCTTGCACTCACATAGCTCAACACTAACAGAAACGAGAAATGTCAAACCAGCCTCGTTTTGTCCTCAGGAAGTGGAAATAAATTGGCTCAGCAGTCTTACAAGTATGAATATTTACATGCAGCAGTTTTTTGCATTGTAGAATATTCCAGCAGGACTACCTAGGAGGTTATTTTTTAAGTTATATAGACACTTTTCCTTGGCAAAATAGATGTAATTTTTATTGAGAAATTTTTATGTTTTTTTCAGTTTTCTGTGAATTTACTGAAAAGCTTTGCTTGACTGGCTGAAATGTTTCTATCTTTGGTGCCAAAACTCCAAAATCTTTAATTTTTAAATAAGAAACCTGACAATCAATAATAGCCATTTCCTATAGAAATTTCCATTTTCACACCCCAGAAAAGCCATTTTTCAAGACGGTTTAAAAGAAATTTTCTGCCCATCTCTCTCTGTTAGTCCAGCTTGATATTGACTTTGGTCAGGCTGCCTCTGTTCCTCAGCAAATAATGTATTTGCTAAGGAAAGTTCCAATATGTATGCCTTTGTTCAGTACACTTCCATAGAGACTTCTTCAGTTAAAAAAACCCCAGAGTTGTGGATGCCTCAGTGGAGGGCATTTGTTAAAGACTACCCTCATTAAAGGAAAACAAATGGGGCTTGTGCATGGGCTTCTCTGTGGTGCATGCAGGCCGCCTAAAAGTGGCATTTTAAACGGAAAGTGGGTTTTTTTCCTGCTTGGTTATTGACATTAGAAATTGATCCTGCTTTTTGTCTGAGACTTGCTGGATGACTGGAGTGCTGGCTAGTTTCCAACAACATTCATATATAAAAAGTGAGAAGGGTGTGAGAGTTTTAGTCAGACTGTTTTAAACCCTTTTATTTTTGTTTGGTTTCACAAATACTTATTTAACTCAAATGCCTTAGAAACAGCTGAGAGAAAATATGTTTTTTGTTAAAGATACACATATGCACATCCTTCTCCTGTCACTTAAGTGGTAAGGCAGCCCCAGCTCATTTGGCTAAGGTCTCCAAGGAGAATTTCAACACATATAGACTTGATGTGCCCAGGTTTGCTTGTGTTAAACATAAAGAACGCAGCCATCACAGCGGTGCTGAAGTCTATGGTCAAGTGTCAAGAGCAGCATCCTTCTAACTCCATCAGCACTTTCCTGGCTCCTGCACTCAGCAACAGAAAAGAGACAGCTAAGCATGATGCATCACAAGCTCCATTCGAGCCTACTGCTTCCACCATGGCATTAGTCTGCTTGTATCCACAGGCCCTTGACAACTTCCTCATCCTTCTCTGACTCGTGTGCACAAGGCAGTACTAATGGAAGTGCGCAGTGATTATTTGAACCTTGGTTATCTGAACCCTTGACTATTCAAACAGAAAGCCAGTCACTGCCTTTTTGATGAGTCCTAGTAAACAGCAACAATGAGCAAACTGGTGGGAAAGCAGAAGCAAAAGGTCTTAACAGCAGACAAGAAAGTAAAAATGGTTGATCTGGTAAAGTCTTGGATCTCATATAACATCATAACTGAACAGTATGGCAACAGGAAAGCAACCATCACAGATATAAAGGTGAATGAAAACAAGCTCCTGGACTTCTCATGGACCTTCTTGCAGTTTCACTCTTCCAAATGAATTCAGCTATACAGGCAACTCCCGCTTAGCACTCTTAACTGGTTCCCAAAAAACTGAGTGTTAAGCGAAATAGCATTAAGCAAAACCAAAAGTTTTTGACGAACCAAGATGGCAACTGTGAGTGCTATAACGAAATCCACTGAGTGCTATGCGAAACTCGGGTATCAATGTAAAATGAGCATTATAGGAAAATAGCGCTAAGCAAAACAGCGTTAAGCGGAGATTGCCTGTATCTCACCAGGTGTTTTTTTTGGTTCCTGCTTTTGAGGTGCTCAGATATCTGTGAATGTACCGTAGTCAGTTATGTTAAA
>NW_005843144.1:248178-256574 GCF_000455745.1 Alligator sinensis | reverse complement strand
GGAACCAGATGCTGCCAGGGTGGGGGATCCTACACCCACTTCTAGTCCCTACCTATCTAGGAAGAGCCACCAGGTTTCCCATGACAGGGCGGGGCATGACCCTTCTATCCTCTAGACTGGCTCAGTCTCACACCTAATGGGTCATGCACTTTCACACACTGATCAAAAGATAGCACAGGGAGCATGCCAGGGCAAGAAACATTTCCAGCCATGAGTTTGTTCCCTTGAAGTAAGACAATTTACCCTGCACCCTTATCTAGACAAGAGTACATTAGAATGTGGGTTCCTCGGAGTTAATTCTATTTCAGCATTTAATACTGTGCTGTGTTGTGGTGACACATTTGTGCTCTCAGGATAGACTGTTCCCTTTTGCATGCTGTGACTGAGAGAGAATGGGGAGAAGTCTGGATTTCCACCCACTCGACTGTTGCCATTCAGAGGAACCAATCTGGACTCCAGATGGATTGGAGTTGGTTTCCTCACAAGAGACAAGTAGACATAAGAAGTCAATTCTAGTAGGAGCATTCCTGTCCAGAAGTCAGGTCTGATATCCTTTGAATTCTCATAGCCTAGTGCATCTTGGGAATCTGTTCTTAAGGCAGGGTCAGCTTTATTGGTAGCCTTAGCTTCTTCCTCTGAGGCCAGTGCAATGGGGTGCAGATTCTCCCAGAGCATAACAGAGATGTCCTACTGTCTCTGTGTCCCTGTTGTGCCAAGAAACAATGGCTATAAAGACTGATCTTAGTGTTTCCACTGTCCTATTTTAGCGAGGCCCTAGTGCACATGCTTGACTTTACACATATGACTTTGCAGAGGTACACAGGTGAGCACAAGCAGGTGCTCAAAAACCTGGCTAAGCAGAGCCCTACAGAACTAGCTGTCTTTTTCTATGGCCTATGTTTTAATCAATTTGTCACCTAATTACCCATTTAAAAGCATAGTTTGCTTCTCTTTTGAAGAAAAATCCCCCTCTGAGGAGCAATATATGAGTAGCCTTGTATTAGCATTCCATCCTTCATGAGACCTTGTTTTATGATGTCTCTTTTATACAGAAGTAAAGCTAATTTGTATTTTTTTCCATTTCATCAATCCTTTAACTACCTTAACAGTGCTTAAATAAATGGAGGATACATTAACTAACAGGTAAGAGGGCAAAAAAGAAACAGGAAAATGGGATGAAGTGAAACACACGTGCAAAATGATTCTTTGCATCACTGTGGGTCTGTGTGCATGTATGTGTCTACATGTTAGTGCATGTGTCTATGTAGGCATGTGTCCAAATACTGATGTACACAGTTAAACCTTTCAAATTGCAACACTGGCATTTCTTAAAATCAGTTGCTCCTTTTGGACATTTGTATTCCTTTTTCCATTCTTACCTTGCTTTCAGTGACCACAGTGGCCCACTACATCCATAGGACTAGTATAAATAAGGTATGGCTGAAACAAAGACAAGTCTGTATGAGTGAGTAGAGTGCTTTGTGGTAGGAAAATGCCATTTTTTCTGAAGGCAAAAATCAATAGGACAGTAATAAGGACCCTGCTACTGTATGGAGCAGAGTATTAGATAATCAAATCACAGTTGTCCATGATGAGAGTAACAGAAATAAGATGGATTTGTGGAATCACCATAAACAGATCATGCAAGAGACAAAGAAGTGTGGCAACTGGCACAGTTAACATGAATAAAGGAAAAGCTGAGTAAGAGCAAACAGATGATCTGGGCATGTAGCAGGAAGACCTAATGAGTCAGGGGCACCAGAAAACAGGGAGAGATCCAAGGATACCTGGCATAAGTGTATAAAAACAAGATCTGATAATATGTAATATATCAGAGGAGACAGGAATAGACAGCAGCTTGTAGAGAATGCAAACTTGAAAAGCAGACCCACTTCATAAGAAACATGCTTGGAAGAAGAATATAGTGTCAGAAAGTGCTTTAAAGACGGGACTTGCTCTCCAGCATCAGAAATTCTGCTCTCTGGTCAAGAACGATAAATTGGACTGCAAAAAATGAGAACTTTTTGCTTAAACCAGAGCCATGTGAAGTATGACCTATAGGCCATGAGCAACCTCTGACTCTGTCCTCTGCATCTTCCACTAAAATTGTGGTGTTTAAATGTATGCAGCTTTGGGGCACACATGAAACACAGAAGGATGAACAATTAGTGGGCAGACTTGGTCCTTGAAGGAGTATGCTCAAGGAAGCTTGCTATTGCTGTTCCCCAAGCAGAAATTTCCTGGGAAGCAGTACGCTCACTACATATGTGTCTGTCCTCCAATTATGGATAGTGGAGACAGAAAGTGAACTACTACAGATCCAGATGTCAGGTACTGCTGGACTCCCCAAAGCAAGAGTATTGAACTTGTTTGGCTGCACAGGCAAAATCCAGACTGCAGGGCTTCCTGTCAGATGGATCCAGACCATGGGGCTTCCTGCAGGTCAGATGATGTGATAAGTAATCACTGCAGCTGCTGGAGCTGCTGTTTTGGTGTTGCTCCAGAGCCCAGGGAGTTAATACTGCTGGCACTCTCAACCTGCCCTTTTCCCACTCTGAAACAGAAACTCTGGGAGGTCAGCTCCCAAACTACTGCACCTTGGGGAGAAGGTGAGCAGGCAACAGTGACAAAAGAACAGGTTAAGGACTATTTAGAAAAGCTAGACATGTACAAGTCCATGGGGCCAAATGGGATGCACCTGCAGGTGTAAGAGTTGGCCAATGTGATTGCAGACCCACTGGCCATCATCTTTGAAAACTCATGGTGATCAGGAGAGGTCCCAGATGACTGGAAAAGGGCAAATATAGTGGCCATCTTTAAGAAAGAGAAGAAGGAGGATTCAGGGAACTACAAACTGGTTAGCCTCACCGCAGTCCCTGGAAAAATCATGGAGCAGGTCCTCAAGGAATCCGTTTCAAAGCACTTGGAGGAGCAGGTGATTAGGGAGAGTCAGCATGGATTCACCAAGGGCAAGTCAAGCCTGATCAACCTAATTGCCTTCTATGACAAGATGACTGGCTCTATGGATGTGATGAGAGCAGTAGGCGTGATATATCTAGACTTTAACAAGGCTTTTGATAGTCTCCCACAACATTCTTGCAAGCAAGCTAAGGAAGTATGGGCTGGATAAATAGACTGTAAGGTGGATAGAAAACTGCCTGGATCTTCAGCCTCAGAGGATAGTAGTCAATAGCTCAATGTCTAGTTGGAAGCCAGTATCAGGTGGAGTGCTGCAGGGGTTCATCCTGGGGCTGTTTTTTTTTCAATATCTTCATCAACAACCTGGAAGATGGGATGGAGTGCCCCTCAGCAACTTTGCAGATGACACCAAATTTGGGGGTAGAAATAGATATAGCAGAGGGTAGGGCTAGGATTCAGAGTGACCCAGACAAATTAGAGGATTGGACCAAGACAAATCGCGTGAGATTCAACAAGGACAAGAATAAAGTCCTGCACTTAGGGTGCAACAATCCCATGCACTGGTACAGGCTTGGGACCAACTGGCTAAGCAGCAGCTCTGCAGAAAAGGACCTGGGGGTCACAGTGGACAATAAGCCGGATATGAGTCAACAGTGTGCCCTTGTTGCCAAGAAAGCTAACAGCATACTGGGCTGCATTAGTAGCAGCGTTGCCAAAAGATCAAGAGAACGAATTATTCCCCTCTATTCAGCACTTGTGAGGCCACATCTAAAGTACTGTGTCCAGTTTTGAGCCCCCCAGTATAGAAAGGATGTAGATAAGTTAGAGAGAGTCCAGCAGAGGGCAATGAAAATGATTGGGGGCTGGGGCACATGACTTCTGCAGATAGGCTGAGGGAACTGGGCTTATTTAGTCTGGAGAAGAGAAGATTTGATAGCAGCCTTTAAGTACCTGAAGGGGGGTTCCAAAGAGGATGGAACTAAACTGGTCACAGTGGTGGCAGATGACAGCACAAGGAGCAATGGTCTCAAGTTGCAGCATGGGAAGTTTGGGTTCAATATTAGGAAAAACTTTTTTCACTAGGAAGGTAGTGAAACACTGGAGCAGGTTACATAGAGAGCTTGTGGAATCTCCATCCTTGGAGGTTTTTAAGGTGTGATTTGACAAAGTTCTGGCTGGAACGATCAAGCTGGGGCTGGTCCTACTTTGAGCAAGTGGTAGGACTAGATGACCTCCTGAGGTCCCTTTCAACCTAATTTTCTATGATTCAATGACTGCACCACAATGCTGATTCCTACTGAGTTTGTAACCCCACAGATTATTCTCATCAATGCTCCCACCCAGCCAGTTATCCCCTGTTCCATATTTGTGCATTTGACTATTCTTCCTTAAGTGTAGCACCTTACATTCATTTGTGTTGAATTTCATTCTGTTTTCTCCAGCCCAGTTTTCCCAGACTATCAAGAGTCTGTTGATTTCCACTTTTACTCTCCATTGTGTTTACAATCCTTCTCAGTTTTATGTCACCTGTGTCTCAGTTCTGGCATGAAGCCATAGAAAATCTTCCCAAAAATGTCAATAAAAATAGAAGGAAGACTTGCTTTGTCTCTGTCTGTGCCCCTCCAGTGCTCATTCCTCACGAACATACAGCACAGCATTACCTGGCAGGAGTGTACTTTGGGGAATATTGGTAGGAAACACACTGTGCATTCATCAACTTGATCATTTGCACCAGAACCCCAATCCTATACACATCTAAGAAGGCCATGTTGCTGACATGTTCAGTCAAAAGCACCGGATCATGAACAGCCAATGGAAGAAGGGATTTGGAGAAGTGGCTCAGGAACAAAGGACTTTAAGTAGGATGACTATTTGGGACAATGTGAAATCCAGGACATTGGCTGCCTGCCTACCTGCCCCTTCTTCCCCTGCTCAACCCTCCACAGGCTGCAGGGTGTTATTTAATGGTCCAGTGGGTGAGTCTACATGAGACACTTTACTGTGCAGTAGCATAGTTTACTGTGCAGTAAGCGTGCACATCTACATGTGCACATACTTATTGCACAGTAAACTTCACTAATCATGAATAAATTTGCTTCCTGCAAATGCAAGTAGAAAATGTACATGCTATTATTTATTGCACAGTAGTGCTCGTGTAGATGCCTGCTCCTGGTCAGCTGTCCAGCAGGGGTTGGGAGATTGCTCCCTGCCCCCAGGAACTACCTGCTGCTGGGGCAGGCTCTGCCACTGCAGCCTGAGCGGGGACTATGCCCCCCTCCTGCCCCAGCAGCAGGGAGATCCAAGGCACCACTCCAAGACTGCTATTGGGGAGCTGGGGCTGGGAGATTGTTATCTCCCAGCGCCAACTCTGTGGTTCCAGAGCTGGAGCTAGGAGATCCTTATCTTCCAACCTGAGCCCCGTGACTGCAGAGTTGGTGCGGCAAGCTCCCTGCTGGTGGAGCCTGGGGAGCCTGTTCCCTGCCCAGCTCTGTGATCATGGAGCTGAGCAGGAAACAGGGTGTCCAGCCCCTGTCCCATGATCACAGAGCAGGGGCTGGGAACTGTCCTGGTAAGGGGCAGGTCACAGCCTTGTGCCTCGATCAGGCAATCGAGTCACAGAGCTTGGAAAGGGCTGCAGGGGTGGGACAGGTCTCAGCCCCCTGCCCCATCTGCTGGTGGGGCTCCTAGCTGCTCCACCAGCAGATCGGGGCAGGGGGCTGGGGCCTGCCCCTCCCCCACAGCTCTTTCCAAGTCCCCTTCCTCCATCAGGGAGCCAGAGCCAGGAGCTCCCTGATGCCAGGGCAGGGAGATATTGTCCCCACCCCGGTAAGAGGCAGCCGCCCGGAGGCAAGGAGCAATGTCCCATCCCCACCCAGGAGACAGCCGTCTTCTGGCCTGGTGCTCCCTGACAGCTCCTGGGATAGCACCCAGGTGGAGCCCAGAGCTCCCCATGGTGGCAGCAGGGGCCCATTGCAGGCCCCCAAGAAGTGGAAGCAGTTTGCTGCCAGTAGCAGCAAATCTGCTTCTACCTCCCTGCATATGTAGACACCTGTGTGGGGACTTTTACTCATGAGCAGTTTACTCAGGAGTAAACTGCTCCGGAGTCTAATGTATATGTAGACACACCCAGTGTTCTTTACTCCACAAGTGTTAGCAATCACCTGTGAAGTAACAATTAGTGTTAATAGGGCTTCCTACTTAATAGCTCCTGCCACTCTGCCTCCATGAGTTGTACCTAGGATGCTTCTTTTAATTTTCACCTGCAGGCCTGAACTAGCCTCCAAAATCCAAGACTGTCCCAGCTAATCCAGGACATATGGACACCCTAACTTTAAGGGACCCACTGCAATGGCAGGCAACCATGTAAAAGACATGAAGTCAGAAGGGCTCACAAAGCAATCACTCTTGGTACTCGCTGGCATATCCAAAGCCACAAAGCGTACTCTGGCACCCTATGTACCCAAATGCTTCAAAATTTACAATGTGCCACAGGAAAAGAGCAAGACAGACCAAAGATGCCATTAAAACTCTGGGCCTCTGCAAAGTTTGGTAAAATATTGGTGGTCCACACCTAAAGTGGACCACGCCCCATGCTACAGAGGAAGGCCACCCGTCTGGTTAAAGGCCTACAGAAAAAACTACACAAGGACTCATTGAGGGACCTGAATCTCTTCAGCCTCTGCAAGAGAAGGCTGAGAGGTGATCTTGTGGCCATCTACAAACTCATCGAGGGGGACAGCAGCAAATAAGGGATATGATGTTTACCAGGGCATCCATCGGGGTAACTAGAAACAATAGCCACAAACCGAAGGACAGCAAATTAAGACTGGACATCAGGAAAAAAAATCTTTACAGTGAGGGTTGCCAAAATATGGAATACACTTCCAAGGGAGGTGATGCTGTCCCCTCCCTTGGAGGTATTTAAGAGGAAATTGGACAAACTCCTAGCTGGGGTCATCTGACCCCAGTACTCTTTCCTGCCCAGGGCAGGGGGTTGGATTTGATGATCTAATAGGTCCCTTCCAACCCTAACAACTATGCATCTATGAATCTATGAATAAGGCAAAAAGCCATGGGCTGGGGGAAAATTTCTTCCTAACTCAAATTTCGTAATTGGTTTGACCCTGAGCATGTGAGCAAGAATATCCAGATAGGCACCTGAGAGGTGTTTCAACACCAGCTGGCACCTGGTTCTTGATATTCTTCATTAAAATGACACCATCAACTAGACAAGATAAAGGGGATACACCTGAGGCTACTCTTGATTTTGAGCTAGCCTTCCACTGGCTCCTACTGTGGGCCTAGCAAGCAACCCAGTGTTCTGAGGCAGTTCCTTTCATATGTGCTGCTCTCTCCCTTATGATAAAGAGCAGCACATGCCAAGATGAACCTCAGCCACAGAGTCAGGCGCAGCTGCCTGTGATAGCTGCAACTGTGTGTGTAAATATGCTTGGGGACCAGCTCCTCTGCAGCTCTCCCAGATGGTATGTGGGTGGTAATCTCGGCAGCTTGGTGGTGGCACCTTGATGGATGGGCTATAGAATGTGGTGAGATTATTAAAGAACCTGACTCTCACAATGCACCTGATAATAAATGAGGTGTCTCTTTTTCTTTTCTGTTTTGCACAGTGAATTGTATTTCTAAAGATTAATGGATTTACTATTCCTATCTCAACAATGCCACCCCTCCATTACATCACTGAGCATGGTCCCTCCTTCTGCATCCATCCTTGGGTTACACTGCCCATATCCAGCACACAGCCTTCCAGGCACATGCAAGAAAAGCACACAGCCTTCCTATAGCCTTTATGATTGCCCACCCATCTTCAGCAAGATTTCATAGATTTCATAGACATCAGGGCTGGAAAGGACCTTGGAAGATCATCGAGTCCAGTCCCCTGCCCAAAGGGCAGGAAGTCAGCTGGGGTCACAGGATCCCAGCAAGATAAGCATCCAGTTTCATCTTGAAGGTGTTCAATGAAGGCGCTTGAACCAACTCCGGTGGCAGGCTGTTCCAGACCTTGGGGGCTCGGACAGTAAAGAAATTCTTCCTTATGTCCAGCCTGAAACGATCTTGAAGTAGTTTGTGACCATTCGACCTCGTCATCCCTTGGGGCGCTCTGGTGAACAAACGTTCCCCCCAGATGCTGGTGGTCACCCCTGATAAACTTGTAGGTGGCCATCAGATCACCCCTGAGCCTGCGCTTTTTCAGGCTAAAGAGCCCCAGGGCTCTCAGCCTGTCATCGTAGGGTCTGCTTCCCTGACCTCTGATCATGCATGTGGCTCTTCTCTGGACTCTCTCAAGCTTCTCCACATCCTTTTTGAATTGTGGAGCCCAAAACTGGACACAGTACTCCAGCTGCGGCCTCACTAAGGCCGAGTACAGGGGGAGAATGACGTCCCGGGATTTGCTTGAGAAGCATCTATGGATGCAAGCCAGCGTTTTGGTCGCTTTACTAGCCGCCGCATCGCACTGC
>NW_005843144.1:241706-246941 GCF_000455745.1 Alligator sinensis | reverse complement strand
TGAAAAAGGACTTTTTATTGTCCTTGATGCTCGAAGCTAGTTGGAGTTCAGTTGCAGCCTTGGCTTTCCTGGTCTGCTCCCTACAGGACCGGACCAGTGCAGAATAATCCTCCTTGGAGGTGACTCCCATCCTCCATCCTTTGTAGGCCTTTCTTTTTAGCCTCAGGAGGTCTGCTAGGTCCCTGGAGAGCCAGGGGGGCTGCTGTGCCCTCTTGCTGCCTTTCCTCCGAGATGGAATAGACTTAGTTTGTGCATTGAGGATCGCTCCCTTGAGGAGCAACCACTCCTCTTGAACTCCCCTCTCCCTGTGGTCACGGTCCCTTAGGGCCTCACTGACAAGCCTCCTGAGCTTGTCAAAGTCGGCTTTCCTGAAGTCAAGGACTTGCGTGTTGCTGACCAACTTGCCAGCTTTTCGGCGGATGGTGAAGGTGATCAGCTCGTGGTCGCTGTCACCCAGCTTCCCATCGATCACTAGGTCGCCGACTAGGTCATCAAGAGTAGCCAGTACCAGGTCGAGCAGCGCTTTGCCTCTCGTTGGCCCATAGACTTCTTGAGTCAGGTAGAGGTCATCCACGCACGAGAGGAAGCTCTGCAACCGCTCAGATTTTGCTGAGCGATCCTCCCACGAGATTATGAAATCTCAATGAGCAGGGATAGAGAAGCCCTTTCAGGCTCTTCCAGTTCCTCCCCACTAGTGCCGAATCAGAATTAGGCCAAGTTAGATGAATGACCAAACTTCTACCTGGCTGGGTGTAATGATTTGAATGGGCACCTCTTCACACACAGGGATGGACCAGGTGGTTCCCTGTCCCTGCAGCCCTCTGGGCTTCTAGTTACCCTAGAAGACAGAGCCAAGAGGCCAGTTTACCTCCAGCCCCAGTCTGTGCTCAGCAGCACCTACAGCCTGTCTGTGCTCTGGCTTCCGCAGAGGACTTTTATCTTTCCATCAACACTACACTAAAACCTGATGGTTACTCTCTATCTGGGTCAGACCCTCACTGGCTGCAAAATGTTGGCAAAGACAAGGGCATTTCTCCTGCCTGTGAACTGATCTTCAGGATATAGACAGTATTGATGGAATGGGACTAATGGGACAGAGCCACCCACTTGCAACTTTTCCTTGAAACCAACAGGAGACCCCCTGTTGCTCTAGCAAGAGGCAGTGTCAGCACTTGGGCAGTCTATGCTTGGTCTCACAGTGCTCTGAGGAATGAATTTCTCAAGGCTGCTCAAGCTCACATCATAGCTCCCAGGGCCCAGGGACTAAGCCAAGCTGTTGAAGCATCTCTGAAATGTGCTTATATATTATATAGACATTTAAATTAGGTACCTGTGCAAATCAGTGGGTCATTAATCACCCACTCATTTAATTGGTTTTCCTGCCAAATTGGTTACAGATAAATAATTAAAGCTAAAATGTAGGTTTGGATGCATTTCACTGGAAAGCAGGGTCAGCGACTGTAAAATAAATCCTTAACTCTTCGTATGTCACAACCCATCCCAGCAGAGAAGGCAGGGAGAGGGATGGTGAGGGGAGGAAAAATCATGGAAAAAATGAGAGGTCCTGGGGAGCTGTGTCTGGGGGACAGAGAGCATCAGGGGGCATAACAAGTAAAGGTGGTTCTAAGGGACCTTTGCCAGCTACAAGCAGAGCCTGGTGCTTTGCTAAATTGACCCAGAGAGACGAGTGGCTGGAAAGGCAGTTGTAGGGCACACTTCACTTAGGGTCTTCTGAGCTATTTCTTATGTCTGGGTGAGGGCTGCTGCTCTGGTTCACTACTAGTGTGGATTTTTCAGTGCACTTGGCAGCTAATCATGCATAATAATCACATTTGCAGAACACAAATGTCACTTGGCTGAGTGCTTTTATTTACTGCCCTGTAAACACACCCTGGGGAATGTTAAGCCTATGAAACATTGACAAGGACCTCACTTCCCAAGCCAGCTTCACCCCCAGCAGATAATGAATCCATGCCCTGGTGCCACACTGGCCACACACTTATAGGCTTGGGCTTGGATGCCTGACACAGGAGCCCCAGTGACAGGGCAGGCATCTCAGGGCACCCAAATAGGAGACAGGAGCTGTGGGTCCAAAAGTCTTTAAGGGGAGAAAGGCCTTATGTGTTTCAGTAAGTGTACTGAACCCTGCACCAGACCCAGCATTTTCAAAACCCTGTACCCTTCCCTCCCACTCCACTGCATCATGAGCATGGGAGGTTGAGACGCAGCTAGCATCAGGCAGGTTTGTGTTAAGCCTCTGCAGGTCCTGGGCCAGGGGTTCTGTCCCATGTCTGTGTCACAGGTGCATTCTGGAAGCTATCTATGTCCATCCTACATGTTACGAACCCAGTTGGGACTTCTGGGCTCTCAACCTTTGAGCTTAACAAAATATGACACTGGTGATTAGAGACATCTGACCCAAACAGGGACAGCCAGGCTTTGCTGCCCAATACAACATCCCCTGCTCTGACAGAGGCTTTTATCTCCAAAACCTGCTTTAGCAGCTGCTCTTTCATTGTGCACATTAAACAAAATGATTTATTAAAAAAAGACTGAGTTCTAGTGTATGTTATCACTAGGCCCCCAGAAAGAGCTGGAACCTCTGACCTACTGATCCCCAGCCCTGACACAGCTACTATCACTCTAGTACATGATGTAGATGGGAATGTGATGCCTACCTGCCAGCAGATGACAAGCTCTTCACTAGATGCCTTAGGTCTATTCTTGGCATTGGGAGGTTAGTAGTTAGATCCCTGAGGGAGGCATTCTATTCCTTTCTGGGTCCATAGGCTCTATATTTGGAAATATATAAGGCATATTTGTATGCCTAAGACCTGAGCAGGCATTACATTTATAGCACGATTATGTTGATTTTCCATAAATGACAACATGCCACACATTCAGCTAATTTATGGCATCATAAAATAGCAAGCCACAGAGATGTTCCTCATGTAACATAGAACTTTTTTGTGGTTGGTTTGTATGGTGACATAAATTGAACAAGTGCTATGCCCCCTCCCTTACTGTGGCAATCAGCTGATTGTTGGAATCGGAATGAGGCAGCTCCAGCCTGGTTCCAGACTTGGGGCTGCCCTGTCCCAATGACCATTGGCATGGGGAATGGGGAAGCCCTGGATCACACAGTATTCTCATTAATAAGCTAAGGAAATACTGACTAGACGAAAGAACTTAAGGTGGATAAAAAAACAGGTTGGACCATTATATTCAACGAGTAGTCATCAATGGCTCAATATCTAGTTGGGAAGAAGTATCAAGTGAGGTTCCCCAGGGGTCTGTCCTGAGTCTAGTATTGTTTTACATCTTCATTAATAATTTGGATGATGAGATTGAGTGCACACTTAGCAAATTTGCAGATGCTGCTAAGTTGGGTGGAGTTGCAGACACTCTGGAGGGTAGGTCTAGGATCCAGAATGACCTGGATAAACTGGAGAAATAGTCTGTAATCAATCAGATTAAATTCACCAAGGACAAGTATAATATCCTACATTTGGAACAAAATAATTACTTGCAAAGATACAGAATGGGGAATGACTGGCTAGGCTGCAGTACTGCACAGAAGGACCATGGACCATAAGTTGAATATAAGCCAATAGTGTACTTTTGAGCCAACAGCATACAGGGTTGTATTAACAGGACTGTTACTTACAAAGCAATGGAAGTGATTCTTCTTTATTCAACACTGGTGAGGGGTGACAGGGAGCAAACTTGAGGCCAGATCTCTAGTCGGCCCAGCTACCAGCATAGGGCAGTCTTCCCTAACTTTCCTGCCACAGCTTGAATGTTTTAAGATATAATATGCGGGTGTCTGCCCTTACACTACCCTGATGCCACAGCTCTGAACCTTCTCTACACCGTGTCCCATGCCTCACAGATGGCATACAGATCAATATTGCTCCCCAGTCTGAGGCCAGGACAAACTAATACTGGTGCTGGCCTTTTTCACACACACTCACATGCTGCCCCCTTCTCACAACCGCCTCTTGTACTCCACCCCCCTCTCACAGGGACTTCTAACATACCGCCCATTACTGGGCCATGCTCTAGTGCCCTTGCTCCTCCTGAGCAACCTCTCATGGGCCTTTGGGCTTTGCTACCCACTTCCCAGCACCACCATGCAGCAACTGCAGATCCCGCGAGTTCACCCACTCTATGTGGTGGGACCTTATGCCAACACGGGGCTGCTTTAGCCCCTAGCCCGTACACTGGGCAACTGCTCTCGTGTTCTCACATTTGGAGCTGGCCCCCGTACCACCCTTCAAGCCACCCTTGCAACCCTACTCGGTACACCGCTGGTGCAGTCCTTGAAACCGCCCTCTGCAGTCCTACTCTGCACCCCAACTCGTGTAGTCCTTCAGGCACCCTGCTGCACCCTACTCTATGTGGGCACACACACTCACTATTCACAACACACTACTCCCCTCTGGGGTCTTCAGGACCTTTTGTCCCTGCTGGGCTCAGGTGTCTACTAACTGGTGTTCCTGGCCCCACTGCTCCCAAAAATTACCCACCAAATGGTGGGTGCCAGGGTTCATAGATTTCATAGACATCAGGGCTGGACGGGACCTTGGAAGATCATCGAGTCCAGCCCCCCGCCCAAAGGGCAGGAAGTCAGCTGGGGTCATAGGATCCCAGCAAGATAAGCATCCAGTTTCATCTTGAAGGTGTTCAATGAAGGCGCTTGAACCACCTCCGGTGGCAGGCTGTTCCAGACCTTGGGGGCTCGGACAGTAAAGAAGTTCTTCCTTATGTCCAGCCTGAAACGGTCTTGAAGTAGTTTGTGACCATTCGACCTCGTCATCCCTTGGGGCGCTCTGGTGAACAAACGTTCCCCCAGATGCTGGTGGTCACCCCTGATAAACTTGTAGGTGGCCATCAGATCACCCCTGAGCCTGCGCTTTTTCAGGCTAAAGAGTCCCAGGGCTCTCAGCCTGTCATCGTAGGGTCTGCTTCCCTGACCTCTGATCATGTGCGTGGCTCTTCTCTGGACTCTCTCAAGCTTCTCCACATCCTTTTTGAAGTGTGGAGCCCAAAACTGGACACAGTACTCCAGCTGCGGCCTCACTAAGGCCGAGTACAGGGGGAGAATGACGTCCCGGGATTTGCTTGAGAAGCATCTATGGATGCAAGCCAGCGTTTTGGTCGCTTTACTAGCCGCCCCATCGCATTGCAGGCTCATGTTCATCTTGTGGTCAATGATGACCCCCAAGTCTCTTT
>NW_005843144.1:236191-238466 GCF_000455745.1 Alligator sinensis | reverse complement strand
GTCCTCCCGTGCGAACTCCGCGCTAACTCACGCGCCGGCAGAGAAGCGTGCCTGTTTGCGCAGCCTGTTCGCGCAGCTCCGGTCGCATGGCTCCCTGGGGGGCTGGGCGAAGTAGGGGCCTGGGCGGGGCTTGACCCGGCCCGGCTCCACTCAGCCGCCTCCTCCCACACACACACTAAGGGGTTAGCCCCCTCTCTCCACGGGCCCCGGGGGTCTCCGGGGCTGCTGGAGGGTTTTGGGGGGCTTCTGGGGGGCTTCGGGGGAGCGGGGGCGCAGCGAGCTTTCACCCGCGCGTCTCTCGCAGCTTCCGAGCCTAACACCCCTACCCACCTTTCACCCGGTGGGGGGAGTAACCAGTCTGCTATTTCTTGGGGACTGTCCCACAACAAGCAGCCCAGCCAGAACTCCCTTACCTGGCAGGATGCAGTTTTAGGTCATGGCGGCAAGGGTGCTTTAACTAAAGTTCATAAAATTTACTTTAGTGTAAGCACCCCCACCACCATTTTGAAGCACAGGAATGATAATACACGAGATGCTGTGGCATTTTAATTAGAGCGGCTCTTGGAGCTGCTCAAATTCAAGCACCCCACCCCCAGCGCACGTGTAAAAGTGCCCACCATTGTGAGGTATTGGAAAATGCACATTAGCCTGTCTTAATGTGCATTAACTACATAACATTTTTTAGTGATCCTTTAATGCACATTAAAATAGGCTAATGTGCATTAAGCTATATGTATAGATGTGCACAGAATCTATCAAAATTGTGCTGAAAGTGAGCTGCACAGTGGCTCCTTGAATCCTTCTCTTTTCGCTGTGTGCTCCCCTTTGATGCTGATTGGCCAAGGGACCCCAGCAGCCCCACCATTTGCCACTCACTCCTGAACAGCTGGGAGGCAAAAACTGGTGGCTTTAAATATGCCATGGTTTTTGCTTCCCAGCCAATCATTAGCAAACACTGGGGCCGCTGAGGACCCTCAGCCAACCAGCAGTGGAAAGTAAAAATGATCACATATTTAAAACCACAGTTTTTGCCACCTGGCCAATCAGGAGCAAGCAGTGAGCAGTGGAGCTGCTGGGGCCCCTCAAAACCAATCAGGCAGCAGGGGGAAGATGCACAGGGAAAAGAGCAAGATTAAAGGAATCGCTGTGCAGCACACTTCTGCCGTGATTCGGATAGATCCCTACTTATGAGGAAAAGCTAAAAGAGCTAGAACTGTTTAATCTGAAGAAGAGAAAACTGAGTGGGGATTTGATAACAATCTTCAAATACCTGAAGGGAGATTATTAAGAGGCTGGAAATAGACTTTTCTCTGTGGCTATAGAGAAGAGGACAAGGGAAAATGGCTTTAAACTGGAGCAGAGGAAATTTAGGCTGGCGATTAGGAAGTATTTTTGAACAATAAGGATGGTCAAGCACTGGAACAAGCCACCTAGGAAAGTTGTGGGATCTCCATTCCTGCGTAATTTCAAGAGCGAGTTAAACACTCCACTGTGACTGTTAAATCAGGGATGACTTGTAGAAAGGGATGCCAGAGCTAACTAGATGAATTGGCACCCCAAAGATGCTGTTCAGAATAAGCAGGGAGCCTAAAAGAAAAACAAAACTCATCCACAAACAAAGCTTTGTTGTAGAGTTCAAGAGGCATAAGGATAAAGAGAGAACTGCCAAAAATCAAGCTAAGTTAGACTTTGCAAATTAAATTTAAAACAAAAAACAAAATGTCCCATAAGCAAATAAATAAAGAGAAAACACGGAGAGGAGAAGTGAAGCTGTGATACATTGAGGGAGAGGCATTAATTGAAGAAAAACTAAGTGTTGCCCAAAAATTAAATGAACATTTTGCCTTAGTTTTCATTGAAGATGAATACAGAGGCAAAAGCAGGATAACTAACAGAATGAGGGTGTAGAAAAGACATTATTATGACCAAGGTATAAGCAAAAGTCCAACTGTTTAATGCACACAAGTTGGGGGACCAAAGCATCCACCCTAGAATGGTGAAAGAACTAGCACATGAAATCACAGATCTGGTAGGATTTTTAACAAATCCATCAAGTAGGGGATGGGTAGTACTACTGGAGAACAGCACATGTAGTACCAATATTTAAGAAGTGGGAATAAGTGAACAGGTGGGAAACTATGAGCCCATTAGTCTGACCTCAGTAGTATGTCAGTTTCTAGAACAATTTTTGAATTAAAAAATACTTAAAAACATTAAGGTAAATTGCAAGTACGATGAAATGCCACATAGCTTTAGCCAAAGGTAGATCATGCTA
>NW_005843144.1:192182-236181 GCF_000455745.1 Alligator sinensis | reverse complement strand
GGGGGAGGGGGGAGAGGGGATAAGCTAAACTTATTTACTAGACAAAGGAAATACGTTAAGTATTTTCCTAATGGGAAATTATTAGTGAAGCTAGGGAAGATGGGATACCATGAAGGAAGAGCTAGATGATCTTGAGGACTGTCATACCAGAAATAGAACGGAATTCAGAAGTGCAAAATGCAAGATCATATACTTAGGAACTATTAATACTTTCTGTGATAAGCAGGGAGCTCAGGTAAAAATGACTGAGAAGGAGAGTCTTGGGAAACTAATTGATTGCAGGATGACTGACTATGTGCCACCAATGTAATGCAGCCATGAAAAAGGCAAATGCAATCAAAGGATGTATCAGGCAAGCTGTTTCCTTCAGTGATTGGGAAGTATTAATTCCATTATAGAAAGCCAGGTAGGACCCCATCTGAAATACTGTGTACGGTTCTGCTCCCACTTATCCAGGAAAGATGAATTGGAACTGGAACAGGTGCAGGGAAGGACTAACAGAATGAACAAGGAAATAGAGAACCTATCTTCTGAAATAAGACTAAATGAGTGTGTCTTGTTTATCCTAGCAAAACGGAGGCACACATGAAAGAAGAGTAGAGCTTAGGTTATTTAAACTTAAGGACAATTTTGGTACAAGAAGAAATGGGGATAAATTGGTCAGGAATAAATTTGGGCTGGGGATTAGAAAAAGTTTTCTAACCATTATAGGAGCAAGGATCTAGAACAACCTCCCAATAGATGGCATGGGAGCAAAACCTCAAAGTACTTGTAAGATCAGTTTATGCAAAGTTGGATGAAAAACATAACTGTATGTTGTGGGTACCTGTGATGGCCAGGGACTAGACTTGGCGGCCCAGGAGATCCCATCCAGACCCATCCTAGCATATCTGAAAACTACTTATATAATTTCATTAGGAAACCTCCTTGAAATTTTGATGTTTCCTAAACACAACCAGCTTCTTATGAGAGCTTGACCCTGGCACTTCCTCCTCTTGCTGTTTGCTGCATTATTTAATAAGTCAAGGGGGGTGAGCTGGAAGAAGATTCCCTGAACAGCCATAGCTCCCTGCTTTTCATGGCTGGAGTCTAATATTTGCCCTCCAAGATGGCTGCTGTAATTTGGTTAGGATTAGCTAACTCCTTCCACACTCTGCCACCAGCCAAGCAGACACTTTGACGTGTTCGTATTCACTTTACCCAAGTTTTTCCCTACCTTTACTTCCCTTAAAACTATTTTAAAGTCCTTTGTTGCTTTTTAATAGTCTAACCCTCTTTGCCTTGTTGATCTTGTTAAAGGAGATTTAAATAAGTAGTTCACCTACTCAACCATTTGAGGATCATCATTAATTTAATATCCTTCCTCATTTATTAATGGGCTTACTTTGTCTTAACTCTCTAGTATTTCCTTTTCCCCTGATATATTTGTAAAAGGCCTTCCTATTCCCTTTAGTCCCATGGCTAGTACTAACTTCTGCTTCTTCGCTGCTCTAATTTTTCCCTAAAACCATAAATAACTTGGGCTCTTCTTGGTTGTTTGCCTTCAATCCTCCCTGTTTTTGGAAGGGAGTATTCACCTACCAATCCTTAAGTGATTCTTTGTCAAGCTGCACCGACTAGTCATATTGTAGGGGAACCCCACTACTCCACACGTGTGGTGTAAGAGCAGAGCCATTAGGCAACTTCAGCTGTCAGCCTCCTTTCCAGTATACTTTAGGATAAAACAAACCTTCCAAGACCTGCAGGGTAGGAGCTCTGCTTACTGATCCTGCTGAGATATGCAGGAAAGGGGCTAGAGACCCATGGAGACAGCATCTACACCCACTCCTGATGCCTGGCACCGAAGAGAATCCTGTGTACTAGATTCATGTGAAAACTTTGCTGCTGAAAATACCAGAACACAACCTTCTTCTTTACATCAGTTTTCAAGGCTTCTTTTATTTTCTTCATATAAAGTGGGTATTTTCCATGCAATGGGCTTTATAAACATACAGCTGAGGTCATATATATATATATATATATATATATATATAAACATTCCCTGTAGTTCTGCATAGCTGTTTTATAGCCCTAGTCTGGGTGACATTTGCTCTAGGTTTGGACTATATTTGGATTATTTTTGCTCCTGGTTCAATTTTTACCCAGTGCAAGGGTACAGGGAAGAAGGACAAAGCTCCAGAAGTGTTTTTTAGTAGGGGAGTATTGGAGGCTGTGACACGTTAGTGTAAAATGGGTTCAGGGACCCAGGATGGGCAGAGCAGGCTGCAGGTCTAGTGCTCTGTAACAGAAGCAGCAACAGCAATTTGAGGCCTGGTGGGAACATGGCAGGTGGCATTTGCCTCTGAAGCCTGGTGCTTGGCAGAGACTGGGAGAGAAATCCTGAAGAAGGAAGACTGGCTCCACAGACTGCTCAAGTTTCTCATCCAGAGGCTTTTAATTCCACTGTGCTCTTTGATCAGACAAAGGCAACTAAA
The DNA here is from genome assembly GCF_000455745.1 of Alligator sinensis. NCBI lineage: Eukaryota > Metazoa > Chordata > Crocodylia > Alligatoridae > Alligator > Alligator sinensis. The sequence continues at coordinate 233,707 of NW_005843144.1, read as the reverse complement.
CAAGCATTGCCACAGAGGCTCTCCAGTTACCAACAGAACAACTCTGTGATGTAGAAAGTAGACTGCCAGAAAAGGGGAAACTATTTGACATGAAGTGGCTGAGGAGGTAAAAGCAGAGCCCATGTGCTGAAGGCATTCAGCTGAGAATGAAGTCAGGAGGATGGGAAGATCAACATGCCAAAAGAGAAGACTTCAGCAAACTGGGAGCTAGAAATCCAGGGAAATGTGGCATCTCTCAACAGCGAATCCATATGGAAAGCTACCTACCAAAGGCTGCAGAGAGCAGCAGCACTGCTGGGAAAGAAGATAGAGAAAAGCAAAATGGCCAGTGTGGCTTCTTAAGCAGTAGCCCAGAGGGATGAAATCCTTGCACAGAATGAACATGGGGAGGAATGTTCAAGGCTATCCACGGTGTCTTAGACAAGAGTAGAGTAGCCACAAGCAGATCTTACAACCCAAGTCTATGGGGAGACAGCAGGACCATTAGTAAAAAGAATGGGCCGCAAACTGTGCATATTAAATTGGTGCTCTGCAAAGAAACTGAGCCAAGAAGTGCAAGTAACTGAGATGGGAGGAGGTTCTTGTAAATGGTTAAAAGCAGGTCAGGGTGAATATGGTCACCAGGCAAATAAGGCAGCCAGTGTCATGCACTGAGGTGCCAGAGTTGTGAGGGTCAGAGACACATAATTGTTTGAATATCAGTTATGATCTTATCTGCTTCAAAGGTGATTATCAATCTGGACCCAAATCCAGTAGCAGTGGACCAAGACACAATTCACCTGCTCCCTCAAAAATGTAGCGTCCATGCTAAATGACCGAGAAGATTATTTGAAATGTAAAACTGAGAGATCCAAGATGCTGAAATTCTCCATAGTACAGCAGCCAGCAAGTGAGGATACTAATTCTATCAATCCCTTCGGAAAAGAAAGTACTTACTGAAAAGAGGAAAGAATGAAAAGGTCCAGCATGATTCTGTAGAAATATGGTAGGCGCTTAAATCAGATCTGTTGAAAGGGTAGGGTCAGCTCCAAAGATGTGCTGTTGCTAGGAGACATAGTATCATGATGTGTCTGTTTATTTCACTTAAGAACTGATGATTAATGAACATACCTAAGAGATAATGAACAGAGAGATCAGAGGTCTCTGTGTAAATTCAAAAATCAGGTGAGGCACTTAATTTATAAGTTAAGAAAACAATTTGATGGGAGAATCCAAGTGTGTCACCAGCAGATGGATGGCCATGGAGGACTGGTCCTGTTTGAACAGGACTGATTCCTCCTCTGAAATAATTTACTTAACCAATTCATGATGCTGTTCTAGAACTATGTAGAGTCTGTCAGAGAACAGAGGATACAGGTTACTTCATTGCTATATGATGGACTTTGCAAGGAAGAGACATGCCGTTGTCGGACAAAAAAAACCCACACAGTTATAGCATCATGCTTGGGCCCATGCAAGACCGAGCTTGGGCCATAGCAAAACTGGGAAGTCCCAGGAAGTCAACATATAAAGGCCCTGGGTTCTGGAACAAGCAATGTGTTCAGTTCATACTCTGTTTGGACACCCTCTCCCTTCATAAGGGGTCAAGTTGCATCCTGATTGGTCTACTTAACTTTTTTGTTTAAGAACCATTTACTGCCTAATGGATCCGCCAGTGCTAAATAAAGTAATATGATATCTTGAGCAAATCACTTCCACAAATTACAAACACCTGCCCAGGAGGGAAGAAGAGGAGCTCTTTCCACTACTAATAGCGCAGACTTGTCACAGACAGCACCTTGCTAGCCGTCTTCTTCTGAAGCTTCTCACAGAAAACTGGCACTGTGATACTGCCTAAAACTGAAATGAAGTTCTGCCTATCTGGAGATCTGCCATTGGGAACTGTCAGACAGAGTGGATAGTCTCTCTGCATCCTGGACTGACTTAACCTCTCTTTGCTCATTGATAAGTAATAGACACTTTTATACATGTTGTTCCATGTAGCTAAGAGACAACTTGGTTATTCAAAGGTAAACACTTCTCAGAAGGTACGTGCCCATGTGATAAAAGCTTGCAGATGGCTGGAGTGTACTCCATGTACTGCCATGTCACTTGCAAGCTTCACCAAGGGTGCCTAGAAATGATTTTAAATCAATACATAGTTAGGAGTGGTGAGACAAGAAAATTCCTTTCCCTAGCTCACCCTATATGATGTGGTTGCAGCAGTGAAACAGGGACTGAAATAAAGCCTGCCTTTCCCAAGGAATAGTAGCATCGGGGCTTTTCAGATAACACTCGATTTGTGATGTCACCGAAATCTGACAGCTTCCAAGAGGAGACAGGCGTTTGAGAGAACAATGATGTTTTATCAGCTCCAGGGATGGTTAAGTGCTGGAGGAACTTATACTGAACCAGAGTTTGGGTTACAAGTCACTGGGGTACCCTTGCTGAGGGTCTGCCAGAGAAGTAATTTGAAGCATCATAGCCAACTCAGGGCCTGGCCCCTATGCTGGTACACAGTGTGGAGCTACCCTCCCCCAACCCAGCATGGCCCAGACATTGTGATTGGTTGAAAAACTAAATGCCAGATAGGTATTGGTCTGCCCCAGGATTCAGCACTCTGTGCATAGGCGATGCATAGGGGGTGCATGTGCACACACTGAGAGCGCTGGTGCCCCCCGAGAGCAAGTGCTCTCAGCTTAGGCGATGGGCAGGGGGGCAGGTGAAGCACTGGTGCCCCCCCTGCCCGAGAAATGCCGCTGGCACTTCCAGGCTCAGCGTCCAGCTGAGGGAGGACTCCTGGTTGCCAATCAGCCGTGAGGGACCCCCACCCTGCCAACACCACCACGGCCACCTGCAGACGGTCTCCGCTCAGCCCACCCTCGCCGCTAACGTCATTGAGGCTGCCTGCGGGCAGTCCCTGCTTGCCGCCGCCATGCCCCTGCCACCGACATCACTGCCACCTGCGGGTGGTCACCGTGCCCCCTCAGCCTTGGGAGGTACGCGTCACCTATGACTCTGTGTTTGTATTGAAGCCTCTCTGCAGCAGCCATTGATGCTCGGGGGTAGACAGAATTGCTTCTGGTTTCATCTGTTACCTTTAAATAAGTCTGGCTGTCCCCTGTTAAATTGCTCATTGAAATCAAGCACATACTGTCACAGCCCAGCTGTATTCAACTCTCTGTAATTTCCTATTTATCTTTAAAATCTATTTGAATGAATCTAATGTATGCACATATGCACATTCTTGGGTGTAATTCAGCTTACACAACCGGAGATCCAACAGATTCATGAGACATCTGATATGGTTAATTGTCTAATTAAAATTCTGCAGCTCTCATGTGTTTTTCTCTTTTTCTGCCCTAACATTTTCTTTAAGTGGCTAACTCATGGACCATTTGCTGGTCACTGGTACTCTGCTCCTTCCATGGGACAGTCTGTGGTACTACAACCACAAGTAAAGGCATGGGAACATGCCCAAGCACCTTCCCCAGAAGCCTTCCCCATTAGGCACTGAAATGTAAATGGAGGGAAAAGAAGGAAGAGCTGAGGAAATTTACTGTGGTTCCAGTCTTCACAGAGGGCAGGGCATGGATCCTGGCAGCCACCAGCTTCATTGGTCACTGGAAAATGCCCTTCATACCTCAGAGTAAACATGGCCATGCAGGAAGTTCTCCCAGGAGAGTTATACTGGAACAATTATGTCAGGAGGTTTCTATGTGCAGGTAGCTCTAATGCATGGTGGGAAGTTGCTGAGCAACCATCCATGTTGTCAAAGAGTAGTCATGGCCCCTATGGGTTAGCCGCATGGAGTATTTGGGCCACTGAACTCCTGTGGGCATTGACAGGTACAGCTCTGTTCAGCCTGTCCCCCCTGTGGGGACATGCATGACCTTCCCATGGTATATAGAAATCCCTGTGCTATCAGTGGATCCCTACCCCACACCTGGTGCAGAAGACCTTGCCTTAACCCAGTCTCATATCTTGATAGTGATAGTGAAACTATGGCAGCTCTGGGGCAGGGGTTCAATAGGATTGCTGTAACCAAGCACCTCTGCTCATGTTTTCTGGACTATGACTTGCTTAATGACTGACTGGGCAAGAAGGACCTAGAAGCCAGTGCCATGGCCTGCTTTGCTGAATGAGAATGAGCAGGTTTGGGAAAAGCTTGCAGATGATATCTAGCTGAAAGGAGCTGCACCCATCCATGAGGCCAGCAGAGGATTGGCAGGAAAATTCACCTTGTCACTGGGAAGCCAGCCTGACAACAGGTGCTTACAGGCACTGCATGGGGTAGAAATCAAGCTGTGCATGACAATCCTGGCTGACATAAGTGGAGGCCTAGTACCAGGAAGCAGAAGCCTCCTTCAGGAGTTCCCATTAGGAGAGGCCATGAAGAGAACTCTCTTGGGGCACTGAGTGCCATTTGGGTCACCATACTCAGGAGGCCAGGAAGCACAATGCCTTGATGGGCCTGTGGATTGTAGGGAGTATGACAGTGTCAGGAGTTTCATTGTCTTTTTTCCCTCCATCCTCCTTAATGAGATTAATCTGAGAAATGCAGTTAATGCCTGGTAAGTGAGGGGAATGCCAGGGTCTTTACTCCTGCCCATTCCCCTTACACCAAGTGCTGCCAATGCAAGTGCAGCACAAACCAGGCATGTGTGTGGCTCAGTACATGTGTGTGTCAAGGCCTGGCTGGATATGGGCATGCACAAGATGTGCACAGTGGGACATGGGCTGGTTGTGGGTGTACACAGGGTTAAGTATGAGAAGGCATGGGGACCTGTCTGTGTATGAGTGTATTATCGGAACAGGCATACATGGGAACTTACCTGATCAGTAAGCCAGGGTGTGTATGGCTGAGTACTTTGAGTGAAAGGAGCATGGCTAAAAGTGGACATGCACAGGACATTCCTGGGTGAATAGAGATGTGCATAGTGGCTTTGTTGGATGTGACTATGCATAAGGTGAATGTAGCTGAGTACAGACATGCATGAGGTATTCTTGGATTTATAAGGTCCTGCAGGGGGTCTGGCTGGGTACATGGCTGGATACAGACATAAAAAGCAACATCTGAGTGCTGGCTGAGTACTGACATGTATGGGGGTTGGCTGGGGGTAACCTTACCTGCAGTGTTGACAACTTTCAGTATGTTATCATGAGACTCATGATACTTGGTGTTCCTTTCCAAGCCCCAGCTCCAAGAGCCCTGTGATTAGGTGAGAATTCCAGCTTCTGTATATGAAAAAAAATGTCTGCCCACCTGGTTGCAAAGGAAATTGGATGATTGTAGATGAGGAAATCTGATGATTGAGGCTGTGGACCAGCGGGTGTGGACGAGGGGTTTTACTAAGGGCTGGGCAGAGCAGAGAGATGATGGACTCTAGGCATGGATACACGACTTTGCTGAGCTAGCAGAAGGGAGCTAGGTCATCCCTGAGCTACACCTGCCCTCTAGAATCCAAGCTCCAAGCCATGTCCAGGATTGGGAGCAGCAGGTGGCTGTTGTGGGGATATGCAGCAGCACAGATTCCCAGACAGATAAGTGGAGCCTTTCAGCTCAGCTCCTCGCTGCAGTTCCTCTGGTTGTTTCCATGGAACTTTCTGGTTTACTTTCTGTACAGTCTAAATACTGTGATTAAGTGCGATCAGGCCCACAATTACCACCATTACCCACCTCCCTGGCAATGCCAGCTCCACCAGGAGAGTAGCCAGCTGAGATGCCTCAGCTTGTATAGAGAGTTTTTAAAGGAGCGGAGCCCCTGCCCCTACCTTCCCTGCCCAGCAGTTAGAGGGAGATGAAGAATTACCTAGCAGCCACCAGGCACAGAAATGGGACTCAGGTAGCCCAAGCCAGGGACTGAGATGTGGGATCCCATACAGTTCCAGCCAGGAAAAGCATAGGCCCAGCATTGCTGTGTGCACACTGTCAATGCACTGTAGAACTGTGGCAGCAGGGGGGCTCTACTAGTCTTCTCCTGGGCACTGGCTTGGGGGTCCTCTTTTTCTAGCCTCTCCACCAGGGGCATCCAAACTTCAGTCTCTTTCCAGCTTTTCCAGTCCGCCACATTTCCATTAGGTACTCCTCCTACCCATCCCCCAGATTGACATACTTCCACTCCTCACTATGGTATCCAAACCCCAGGAAGCACAGCAGCTCTGTCACTTCCACTGTGCAGCTAATGCAGCTTGGGGTCAATCATCTTGGAACCTACCTCTTCCAGGCAGGGGCTAGCTCCTGAACTACTGCCCCCCTCCACCACAACCACCATCAGGCACAGTCTGGGAGACAGGGATTTTGACCAGCCTCAGAAGAAGATTCACACAGCTGCCCATGGAGCTCAGAAGCCACCTTGCCCATTCAGAGCCCCATGTTCCCTGCTGCATTGTCTATGTAGGGGCTCATTGAGCACCTGAGGGGAGGCAGGACATGGCTTGGGGACAGGACTCAATTATAACTGGGGTATGGAGGGAGCCCTGCCACTGTCTTCCCACTGTCAGATTCAGGGCAAAGATTAATCTTCCCCCATCCCAGGCCTCTTAGTAGCTCAGCAAGAGTGTTTTGGAGCTCAGAGCTCAAAGTGCCATAGCGCAGACCTGGCAAAGGACCAACGCTGCCTGCTGATACCCACTCTTCTACAGAGACCCAGACTCTTCTCACAGGAATAATATGCGATTTGTGATGTATTTGTGTCCCACTGGCATGGGTTTCTGATACCAGTGCCAGCATGTGCAGGGAATCAGAACTACTGCATCCAAAAGCAGCAAAGGCCAACCACCGTAACAGTACCAGGGAGACTTTGAGTTTCCCATGCCTATGGTGAATGGATAAGCAGCCTAGGGTGAAGAGTGAGCATCTGGCTAGGAAGCCAGCAGGCCAGGATGGCAAGAATTCAGTTTGGCTAGGGAACCAGTAAGCTGGGGGAAGTGAGTGGGCTGGGGGAAGGAAGTGGTTGGGCTAGGGAGCCAGCAGACTGCAATGGGGAATGAGTGGGCTGGAAGGAGAGCAAGAAGGCTGAGCTGGGGAGCTGCCTATGAATTGGAGCAAAGTAAATCTTTGAACATGTCTGGAAATAATGATTTAAAAAATGTATCATTCTGAAAACTAATTAAGCAGCAAGCCTGAGTCCCCAGCAGCAGGGGAAGTGAATTGTAAGTAATATGCACAGCGCTGGAAGAGCTCTTGATCTTTACAAAACGTGCACAGCAAGAGCTCTTGAATTCTCACAAACTCCCTGTGGGCACTGGACTCTCACCCCTCACAAAAGCTGCACTGGCACCTGCGCCAGTCAGCAGGGGTAGGTGCTCCCTGAGACTCCTGCTTTGCCTGAGGTTCTCCCAGAGGGACCATGCCTCTGGGGCTTGATCCTGCCTGTACCATCAGGTGACAGTAGATCATAGCCCTGTCTCCTAAATTGTGTTCCTTATAGCTCTAAGGGGCCGTGGGAATGCTCTACACTTCAGGACAGAGAGCCCTTGGGCAGGTCTGCTCCTAGCAATGAGTATGTCCACAAACTGCACCAGCATGCAGTGGGAATGAACATTCCTGTGTGTCCTTTTCAAGAAGGAACCATAGACAACAAGTACCAGTGGAAGAGGTCCTGTGTCTCAGCCTTTCCCCATTTTTTTTGCTGGCAAAATTGTGGCCATCTAGTGGACTGTGGGATGTTCCCTACCCAGGGCGAAATATGTGGCTTGGTAAGGACCCTCCCACTCAAGACAGATTCATTCCCTTCCCTGCAGGTAGAGGAGCAATTGGGTTGGGGTGGGGGGACTTTGCACAGGAAGGCCAGGTTCATGTTTACTGAAGACTCAAGTGAAAGGGTGGCTACTTGTTCAGGCCCTGTTGCCCCATCCTGTTGAGATGACACTTCTGCATCCATGGAGGTGAAAGTTGGCAGTAGTTGAAGGACTCATCTTTACTACCTCAAAGACCCAGCATGACAACAATAGAGCAGAGCCCTGTCCCTGCAGCAGAGCCCTGTGCTGGCCAGGGGGTGGGGAGAGAGCAAAAGGCTCTTAGTAAGTGAGACACACGGGGCCTTCTTCTTAATAAAGGCAGGAGCCGACTTTTCCTAACCTGGAAGGGATCTGCTGGCCCCTGCCAGGTGCAGAAGACGAGAGACTGCTCCTGAGCTCAGATCTCACAGTAGTGAGTACCGTGGCTGGGCGTGGCATTCACTGCTGCCCTGCAGACTGCAGGAAAGGACTGTCAGAGAGAATCTCCTACTGTCTTTCTGGGCTCCTATTGTAGCAGACTGCACTCAATCCCATACACTGGAGGGGGCTGAACACTCATGTTTCTTGTCTGAGCTCACCCACAAAGAGGGCTTCTGCTCCTGCTTCACTCCCTCTGGCATCCCTTCTGCGAATATCTGGGGAACGACTTGCTGGGAACAGCTGCAGAGCCAAGGCTTCTGACCTGCTCCTCCAGTGCCCTCCACTGTGAGACTCTGAGACAGGATTACCCAGGAGTTCCTGACAGCTGGCACCTTAGCTTCACTCTGTGCAGCACCCCCAGCCAGGAAAGATGGAAAGTACGGGACCTGGAACTTGGGAGCCATCCAGTACTTTGCAGCCTTCCTGAGTCCCCCCTCTGGATGCATTAGGCAGAGTCTATGTTAAGCAGCACCCAGTTCTGCAGTGTTTGTTTGCAGTTTTGATCAGTCACCTGGAACAAGCCTAGAGTGTCTGTCTCCAAACAAAGAGCTGCAATGATGAGATTAAGGCCTGAGAAGGGGCTGTAATTACCTTCAATCTCCCATTTCATAAATATGTAAAAATAAAAGCAGTGCACTCCATCGAGCCCCCAGCACCAAGCAGTGACCTTTCTGAAACAATATGTGCTGAGAGGCACATTCACACGCCATGCAGGCGTTGCCATGGCAAAGACAGAGAGCAAAAAACACACCACAATTAAAGAAGAAAAAATCCCTAGCAGCCCCCATTGGGCGGAGCAGCCCCACATGCTACTGGCAGTGGCAGCAGCTCATTCGGCTTTATTAAAGTGCCCTTTTGCACAGTGTAAATGTCGCTAGGCTCTCATCTACCTGTGCCCCCTCCAGGTTACTGTTTCCCCTGGGAGGGAATGTGCACAAGGCTTGCAAAGCAAGCAGGAGCAGAGTAGGGAAACTGTGTGCAGCCCTTGCATGCATAAGCTTCAGGGCCCAGCAGTGTGTGGGTGGATCAGCCCAGCAGACTCCACTAGTGCCTGAATCAGTGCAAGGACTTCCTGCACACCAGGGTCTGCATCCAGAGCTCTGCGCAAGTACTCAGCACCTGGCCCATCTATTCCCCTGCCAGCCACATACCACCATGCCAGCCACTCAGGGCAAGAGCCTCTCCAGCCTGCTTCTGAATCTCTATTCACCCCAGCCCAGTGCAGGGGTAGAAGTTCTCCAGCCCATCTTCTGTGCACATACCAAAAGGAAGATGACAAAGATTGGCTCACTTAGGCCAAGAAAATCCTGACTTTACCTGTCATTTCCATACACCTCTGCTCTCAGTGCCCAGACTTGGCCTGCTGTAGACTGCACCACTCTTTCTTGCCTGGTGATATTGCTCCCAGGTTTGATACCACACAGACCATAGGCATAGCAAGTGTTCAGCTGCTGATCCAGGTGCCAGGGCAGGACCCTGCACATATCACATTGCCTTGTGCCCAGTATAAGAGCTGCATACTGCTGTACCTCTATCCTTTCATCAGGAGACAATTCCACAATTTATCCTCTCCTCTGACACCAGCAGCATCTCCTCACATCCAGCTACAGCCCTTTGCTGAACAGCAGCCCACCACTGCTCCCTCACACCACCATCATTAACCATGCAGCTGCATTCTGTCCCAGCCAAATGCACACGCTGCAGTCTGAGGTGGGATTCCATAAACCCAGCATTGCCTGGGGCTAGCTCTTCTGATGGGCATGACCAGTTGCCACCCTCAAACCCCTCTGGTAGCAGATGCTTTTTTATACATGCCTGCAGCCATTTGTGAGCCAACAGCAGGCCCTGAGCCTGTATTCACCCTTCTTTTATGAAACACTATCATGAGGCTCCCAGCACAGAACAAAATCAATCACCTATACTTACTCAGAGAGAGAGATTTTTACAGAGAACAAAAGGTCTAAAAATGTGCTTCATCCTGAACCATATTAATGAGAAAATTCTTCTAGAGTGTATCAGGTGAGGTATTAAGGTGTGTTAGCTAGGGCATATTCAGTAGAAACAAGAAAATGCTGGTACTACTATACAAAGCATTGCTAAGTCCCCATTTAGAATGTAGTGTACAGTTCTGGTCACCAGTGTTCAAGGAAGAATAACTTAAACTGGATTAAATTTGAGGAAGGGCCCCTGGGATGGTTAAAGGCCTAGAGAACTTTATGTATGGACATTAAAGGAGCTCGGCTTGTTTAGCTTAACAAAATGGATCTCAAGAGGGGATATGGTCACTCTTTACTAATACATTCTTAGGGTGAATATTGGGAAAGAGAAGAGATTTGGGGGCTGAAAAAATATGGGCATATGGTCAAATGGCTACAAACTGACTACAGACAAATTTAGATGGGAAATTAGATTTCCAACAATCAAAGGAGTGAGGTTTTGCAGCCATCTTCTGAGCTAAGTAGTGCAGGCAAAAGATGAAAATTGCTTTGAGACTGAACTGGGTCAGTTTATGGAAGGCCTAGGGTGATAGAACAAGAACTTCTGGTTCCACAGTCAGTGGGTGTGGCATGAAGAATGGGCTTCCCCACACTGGAGTATAGAGGTAGCATGTCAGGGCTCTTGTAATCAGATATTGCTGCTTTTGATGATTGCCAGTGAGGCCAGCAAAGAATTCTTTTTCCCTTCAAGGAGGATGCTGGCTTCTGGGTGGGGGTGGGGAGGGGGAAGTGCTCTCCATGGGACTCGCTATAATTAAGCCTGAAGCAAGCCTTTGTAGGAAGGACACTGTCACCACCCTGTGCCCTAACCTGGTTAAACCAAACTGCCTGGTGCTTCTCAAGTTATCTCCTACTATGAGATAGAATTTTCTTTGAAAATGTTGAGCAACTTCCAGAGCCAGCTGCCAGGTTCTAAGTGCATACATTTTACAGGGAGGGGTTGAGCTTTACAAATTCCTCAGGTGTTCCAGAAGCAATGTCTGCAGCCTGCCTGTCTCTCCTCTCAGTCTCCCCCATCCTCCCAACAAGCCTAACAATCTTACTGGAGCCATTGGTGCTTTTGAAATCCTCTTCCATTATTCAGAGGTGTGTGTTATTTCCCACTATTAGTAAAACTATGCTGTTTGCCATCCTGGGCATAGACAGGAATAATAAGCATAGTAGATATGTAGCACCCATGCACAATTCATATATCTAAACCTTTGGGGGGGAAATGCAAACAAATATAAACAATCACATTAGGCACAGACAGAACAGCAGCTCCCCATTGTAACTTATGGTGCTTCACAGAAAGCACCATGAGTTACAATGATCCCCCTCAGACCCAACAGACATTTCCTATTGGGTCTCGGGGGTTGGGAGATTGAGCTGCTGTTTAGAGAAGCTGCAAGCCTGCGATCCCCGCTGCCCCCCACTGCCACACACCATGTGGGGGGCTCTGCATGAGCCCCCAAAGCCCCAAGGGCGCTGCAGGAACAGAGAGTCCAGGGGCTTTTCTAGGCTTTTTTTTTTCTTTAAGGGCTGGAGCCCCAGCAGGCAGTGCAGCCGTGGTGGGCCAGGGGAGCAGGCGTCGGGGGTCGAGGGGGTTCGGAGAGCCCCCCATGCAAAGTGGGGCAGTGGGGATCACCCCCCACCAGGCAGCACCCGGTGAGCACCAGGGTTTTTTTTTAAAGTACTGGGAGCTGGGGTTGGCAGGGGCAGCCATGGGGGGGCCTAGGGGAGCAGGTGAGGGTCGGGGGACCTGGGGGAGTGGAGGTGGTCAGGGGGGCTGGCAGGGGTCCCCTACATGGCCCCTTCCCCCAGCCCCCCACCTTCCCACCCCTAGTACGTACCAGTTCACCTGAGACCAGGCAGTCAGTTTGGCCCTGCAGGCAGCAGAAAGAAGAGTTCCTGAGCAGGAAGGCTGCAGAGAGGGAATAACTGGCACCCAAGCTGTCCTGGAGCTATGCAAGTAGAGAGCTAAAGGGAACTTATAGACTGAGGGGAAGTTATTGACCTAGTGTGGGCAGAATTTTTTTGTAATATAGCCAGTAGGCTTGCATTTATGTTCTGATTAAGGACTAGAGGACCAGGTTGTGGCTATGGGGGAGGTCTGGAGGCCACATAGGGGTGCCTAGTGAGGCATTCAGTAGTTGGCAGCCTATCCTGGGGTTAGGGACCCAGGAGACTGAGGCTGGTGGGCAGCATTAGGTCAAGGCTAAGGGAGCTATGGCCAGGGTCAGGCAATCTAGCCAGGGGTCAAGGGGCCCAGTGGGCTATGGGCTGGTGCAGGCAGAGGCTCAAATAGCCAAGGCCAGTGGGAGCAGTCCGGCCTGGTGTCAGGGACCCTGGGGGCAGAATCTGGGTAGTGGAAGCAGCCCAGCTTGGGGTCAGGGACCCAGAAGGCTGAGGGCTGGGAGAGGGCTACAGTTACTGTGTGAGGTCAAGGGGCCCAGGAACACAAAGGCTGGGAGCCAAGATGGCCAAAGCCTGAGGGGAGATTAGGGCTAGGGGCCCAAAGAAAAGAGACAGTCTTGCCAGAGTCAGGGATCTGGCAAGCTCACTGGGGTGTGACAGATGGGCCAGAGGGCCTGATGGACAACTTAGGGTGAGACAGAAGTGAGGGTTCAGATGAAGGTGCTGCAAAGTGGAGCACCTTCATTAACTCATGTCTGCTCCCAGCACTGTTTTCAGAATGGGGGGGGGGGGGGGGGGAGGGGAAGGGGGGGGGGGGAGGGGTGAAGGGAATGGCGGGAGCTTGTTCTGGGTGTTGCCCAGTGGGTGCTGGAAGATAGGGTAGGTGCACTGGGTGGGGAGTGGAGCTCCTAACCCCCACTCCAATGCCGGCTGGGGAAATCCCAGAATGGGCCTCCCTTCTAAGACAGCACCAAGGGTCAGGAGAGGCAGGGACAGGGCTAGGGGAAGATGCTGCAGAGATACAGCCTCTCTCCCAGATCAACTCCAAATTGGAGTTCAATCCTCCACCCTCCTGACCCAGCAGCTAACATCTATTGGATTGGGAAGATCAGTTTAACTCATGGTGATTTATGTGAAGTGCCATGAGTTAGACTGGGAAGCTGCCCACCTGACTGAGCCCTTAAGGTACTATCTGTGAGGTATGCATGTGGTTGTAGGGAAGAAGGAGGCCACAGATACTCCTTCAAGTACCTGGAGACACTGACAGGGCAGGCACTTAGGGCTTGAGGGCCAGGACTGGGGCCAGCAGTGTACAGGAGGGACCTGCTGGCCAAACAACAGACAAGGTCTCACTCTGGGACCCTGGGGTAGTCTCCCTTTCTACAAGAAAATAATTCTATCAGGACATGGCAGTTGAGAGGAAAAGGGAGGGCACCCTGAGGGGCTAGAGTGGGTCAGGAGCTGTATGGCCAGCAGGAGGCATCACAGCTGCCACTGGGGCCTGGTTCTGCTACACCATGGTCATAGTGGGTCATGAGGTCATTAGGCATTCCCTGACATTCCAGGGAAAAGCCAAATGCATCGGTGACCCATCATAGTATGCCCATCCTCTCAATGAGTTAGTCATCAGGGCCACCATCTCTTGCAGTAAGAGGCATGCAATGACTGGTGGATTACATTGCACAGCAAAGAACAGATGCCACCTCTGGTACGGATTCAAATGGATCAAGGTGCCAGCATGCTGCAGTTATAGATAAGGGGCATTATGGGGTCCCAGGGCAGCAGACTATACTCAGCAGACCACCAATGGGCCCTGGCTATACTCCATGGCGGTTTGCCCTGTGACTGCTCAAGTGTGCTCCCTTCCCACCTCCCTGGGTCCAGGGGGAGCACAGGGGGGAGAGTAAATATACCATGTTGATTATCAGCAGGGCAAATGAACCTGTCCACTGGCTAGATGGCCTTGCAGTTGCACCTTTTGTTGGGAAGTTCTTCATGCCATTGGCGATGCATAGGGCGTGCACGCGGTTGCACGTGCACCCCCTGAGATTGGCACTGCACCCCATGAAAGAAGCACTGCCAATGCTGCCGGCGGTGTCTGTAGCCGATCGCTGCTTGCCGCTTGCCGCTAACCCCTCCCCACCCTCACTGCCGACACTGCTGGCACCGTCTGCAGGTGGTTGCTGACTGCTGGTCAGCGCTCACCACCCCCCACCGACAACACTGCTGCGGCTGTCTGCAGGAGCTCCCTGCTCACCACCACCACGCTGTTGCCTGCAGGTGGTCACTGTGCCCCCCCAGCCCCCGGGGGCATGCATCGTTCATGCTTCATGATATCATGGCAGCAGCAAGAAAAACAACGAACTCCCATTCAGCCTCTACTTTCAGGTAGAACACCTGAAAATGGTGGCGATGGCACCTCTGAACCAGATAATGGCTCACTTTCATGGTCAAAGACTGGTGCTGAGAAAGCTTCCAAGCACAGGAATACCTGTGCCTGAACAAAAATGAACATTCTGGCTTCTATGGTCCATTTGCAGCTTGATCATGGAGGCCAGGCAATGGAGGGAGGAAGAGCAATGTACCACTGCTGGTGTTTGGCCATGCTCAAATACAGGATCAAGGAATCAATATGAGCCACAATGTAGCTTGCCAGGCAGCATGTGGAGACTGAGGAGCACTATGCAGCTACAGCTGAGCCCACAAACAAGGCACTCAGGGGATCTGTAAGGTTCCATCAAGAGTCCATGGATCACATTGTAACTTCCTTGAACTTGGAAGACAGAAGGTGTCTTTGGTGTTCTTTGCATCACCCAGCAATTTAATCCACAAATGGGACCATCCGGTGGCTGCTGGGGACACGTGCTATTACTGGGCTTTACCATCCCACAGGGGACCCTTGGAGCAGGAGCAGGAGCAGGAACAAGCACTCCCCCAGGCATCTGGCAGGCAGACCCCATGCCCTGAATAATCTTCCATCAGTGGCCACCACAGCCTGGGATCATGCTGTTTATGTGGGCTGCAACCACATTCATGAGGGAGTAATACATTTCATTAAAAACTTTGTTAAGGTCACTGTTCCTTTTTTTCACATTGCATTTTGTCATATTGAATGAAATAGTTTGAATGTTTGTAATAGTTGCCCATTAGCCAGTTTAGGAAAAAGACAAGATTTATCTTCTTATCTAGGCCATTGTGTTGGTCTACGTGCGGAAGGTCTTGACTTTGCTCAAAATCTTAACTCTTGAATTTTATCTTTAGAGGCCTTTAACAAAGTTAACATAAAAAGGACCCTTAAGCATAACATCCCACATTCCGAGAAATCAAACCCTAGGAGCCTTTGAAAGATTGGAAAGAAAGGAAATTCCCCAAAGTAATTAAAATGGTCAAGAAAAGAAACTGATTACCAAGCAGAAGAATCTGTTAAGTAAGATCTGAGCCCAAATTTGGGAGTAGTGACAGGTTTGGGTAGGAGGGGTCCAAGACGGCAACTCACTCAATAAAAACTGTAACCTACTGTCCCAATTTGGAGGCAATCTCACTTGCAGAACAACGAAGGATGAATCGCAAGTGTAGGCCGGATCAGACTGATCACCTGAACCACCCTCTCCGTGAACATGAATCTCTTAGTTCATGCTGAAGCTGTGGAGCGCCCAAAAGGGACTGAAGGAAGGGGACTTAGTCCTATCAGTATTGAGGCCAGCCCATTGAACCGTACTACTGAGGCCAACCCATTGAATTGTACTACTAAGGAATGAAAGCATATCTAGGTGTTTGGCTTCTTGGAATTCTAGGATTGTAAGTATATTGTAAAAATAATAGTATTGATTCAAATTTAACTTTTAGTTGTAATTGTTTTTAAAAAGTGCGTTTGGAGCATTGTTTGTGATATCTGTAGTTATTGTGTTCTTAATGTTTGTGGTATTTCTTAAAGCTAAGCGGTGTTATATGCGTAGCAACAAATTTTAAAATAAAATTGTGTTGTATGAATTAAGTGTGTAATCATTGTGAAATTGTGCAAGTAGCTAAAAATTTCCCCAGCCAGTGCATCAAACAAATCAGTAAGTTGTGTGGGATCTTCTCTATTCCATAACCCACTAGAGACACATTTGTTTACTTTTCTGACTACTGTCCTTTTTTCATGTTTCTGTTGTTCTTCCTGCTGTCAAAATTGTGGTCATGGCATATAAAGAAGCCGGGCTGGGAAGTGCTGTGTATAGTGAGATGAAACTGTTCTTCCTTCCCTGTCTCCACACTTCCGCCATCCAGGTCCCTATGCAGAGCCCACAGGCCTACACAGCCCCAAATCTCATCATTTTTCTTCCCTCCATCCTATGCCCCCACATTCCCCAGGAGCATGGCTCAGCTCACAGGTAAACATTTATCCCTCCCCAACCTGCCCACTCTGCACACTCCTTCCTCCCCAATGCCTCTTGCCTGCTCTGGAAATGTCCATGAAAGAACATGAGTTCAGATGACAGTGTTTATACATTATATCATTCTACAATTAACTACCCTCACCCTGAAAACTGACAGTGGTCAGCTTCACGTCTCACACATGCAGTGCCAGGTGACCAGCATCCATTTGAGAATTTGTGGCATGGGACCTATAAGAACCAGGGGCTGCCTCCACCTTGACTGGCAGGAGCAGGGATTTGGGCAGAGCCTTCCCTTTAGCTTCACGGATGTTGTGCAGCTTGCATACAGAGACCACAAACTGGGATACATTGAGCGCACAAGCATCCATGTGTATCCTCAGGCACTTCCAGCCACCCTTGAGATGCCTGAAAGCTTACCCCACAGCCATTCTGCAACTGCTGAGCTAATAGTTAAACAGTTTCTACTGGCATCCAGTGAAAGGCTTCATCAACCAGGGTCCCAAATGAGTACCAAGGGTACAGTCTCTGCCTCAGTTTAGATGTCAGGCAAGCCAGGTGCAAAATCGGTCCACTCCATTAGCTCAGGTAGGAGGGAGCTCCAAAATATCCTGGTGTTGTGCAACTTGCCTGTCCAAATGGCATTTACATGTATGAAACGGTCATCCACAACAGCCTGAAGCATGATTGCAAAGTAGCCCTTTCAGTCAATGAATTCCCCCAGGAATACTGCTCCATGATTTGGAACCAGGTTCTGGTACATTCTGGTACAAATGCGATGCCTCTTTATAGCCCAAAGAAGACAGGTATGTGATGATATGTAAAAGGGTCTGTGATACCCTCATCCTCCTATCACAGAGCTGGGTTGCATCCGCCTACACATAGGTGTGGTGCTCGACAGACCTGTCTGGACATACAGGTCATGGGAACTGCCCCCTCTCCCTCCCCCTCCCCGCCCCTGCACAACAGGTTCCGCTCAAAAGTCATTGGGTATCTCATCTGCTTCTCTTACAACCTCCCCTCTGTCTCAGTAGCTCACCTGGGAGGGACTGTTGCCCCTGTCTCCTGCAAAGTGGGTGCAGAGCCCTTGGCCTCATGGCACTGCCAAATCCAGGTGTACCCTATATCTACTTTCACCAGTGCTCTCTATCCCTGCTACTCTGCCTCAGCAGTGAGCATTCTGAACTGCTCCTTTCCTACAACCTTTGCAGCTCCTGAGTTTGTATGCTCCCCCCTCACAAGGGGCAGATTTCTGCCCCCTTTAGGGGATAGACCAATGGAGGCCAACCTTTTTGGCAAACCTGCCACATGTTACCTACACATCCTTCCAGAGCACCCTTCCAATCCCTTTCTCTAAACCAATCTGCTACTTTCTGCTCCTTGCTCTGTGCTCCCTACCCAACTTGCTGCTCTGCTTCCTAATCCTTCCCCCATCCACCACTGTGCTACCTGTCCTCTCCTTGATCTGTCATGTGCCATGCACAGAAGCTGCCTGTGCCATGTGTGAGGCTCCAGCAAGCCTGGTCAGACAGGTGCTCACTGCATTACCAGTGCCAGTAGACTTACAGCATGGGTATGTTCTTGTAGGGTTGTCCCTGCTGTGCCCCTCCTAGAGGAAAGGGTTCAGAATAGGTCTCATGTGGGTTCTATCTTAGCAGGACTGGAGCAATTTCTGAGATGAAATGAGAGGAACAGAAAAGTAGGATTAGTAACATAACTGAGGAGAAGGTGACTAGGGCAGCAGCCCCAGACACTGCCTTTGTGATTGAGTGGAAAAGCAGCCTTTAGGCTTCTTTGGAGTATGGATTAATACAACCACTGTTCAGTGCATATACCAAGTCTTGCCAACAGCATGAACTGAAGTAGGCCCCAGTAGCATATCCTATATGCCAGGGGTCAGCAATGTTTTTGGGCAGAATGCCAAAAAAACTGTCTACTTATAAGATATTGGCATACCAGGCAAACAAAATGGGGGGTGATACTTGGCTTGATGCATTGCATATTATTGTGGCTAATAAACATTTTTTTAATGGTAAATAGCAAATTTTCGAAAATCCCAAAACTAACCACCTGGTAATGATATATAAAACTTCACATACTACAAACACAGAGAGAAACAGATGAAATTTCCACCTCCCCCTTTATTGTTCTGTTTTCTTTGTGCTTTGTTAAGCATATTGGGATGTCACTTTGATGCACAGGCAGCTGGGAGGCTGCAAGCAGCTGCACCATGGTCTGTGGATCCCCAGCCCAGCTCGTTACCTATGGTGGGTGCATGCATGCCTCGGGGAGGACGGCAGGAGAGACACAAGGGGCCCAATTCTTCTTGTTGCAGTGCAGCCCAGGCCCCTACCCCACTGTTTGTCCTGAAGTGTGTGTGCATCTACCACCGCCATTGAGCCAGGCTAGGGCTCCACAGACCCCAATGCAGCTGCTTGCAGCCTCCTGGCCACTTGCCACAGCCGGAACAGGCTCTGGACAGGCCCCTGCCACCCACCATGGAGCCTGGGCTGCCCACACCAGCAGTGGGGAGGTTTCAAGGATCTACACCACGAGGGACCACAGAGCCCCAGCCCGGCTCATTGGCGATGGGTGCATGCGTGCCTTGGGGTGGATGGCAGGGAAGAAGCTGGGGCTGCACTGCCACAAAAAGGATCAGGCCCCTCGCAGCTCTCCTGTCATCCACCCCAAGGCATGCATGCACCTGCCACCAGCAATGAATCAGGCTGGGGCTCTGCAGATGATTCAGCCACTTGCCTGCCACAGCTGGCCCAGGCTCTGGGCAGGCCCCTGCCACCTGCCATGGGGGTTTTACTAGGAGTGAAACCTTGAGTCTGAAACAACCTTTCTGAAAAGGGCTGGTATACCAAGCAAAATGTCTTCACATGCCATGCTGTGGCATGTGTTTCAGGGGTTGCCAACCACTGATATATGCCTTTGTAACAGGGACTTTTAACTCCTTGTTATGAGAAAAGGGTAAATACCATGAGAGACTTCTGTTTCTCTCAGTCCTCCCCACATGGGAGTCAAACACAGGGCAGAGATAAGGGCTGCGGGTGTAAGATGCAGACAGCAGTAGGTAGAGTCCCCATAACTCATTAACCCTAAGGGAAGATGCCAAATGTGGAAGACTCACTGGAGAGAGCATGGCAACCCAGGGATAGATAAGGAGAGGGAGCCACCAGAGAGAAGAGGGAGAGCCAGAAACACAGCTGCCCAGACAGAGGTTGTTAGAGGCACAGCATCACAGATAGTGATGCACAGCACACACAGACCATCTAAACTGAGGGAGCCTGTTGTGACCAATAATATGTAACCCTGAACAACACTAATGGAGTCAGAAAGCAACATTGACAGAGCCCACTCTGACAATACTAGTGATTCCTCACCTGTGAATACTAATGAGACCTACACAATCATTGCCTCAGTGGTGGTTAATTGTACCTCTACAGTTGACACAGTGGGAATTGGCACTACCCCAGATGCTATGTGGCTGCTCCAGGCACAGAGCTGT
The DNA here is from genome assembly GCF_000455745.1 of Alligator sinensis. NCBI lineage: Eukaryota > Metazoa > Chordata > Crocodylia > Alligatoridae > Alligator > Alligator sinensis. The sequence goes on along the minus strand of NW_005843144.1, from coordinate 213,782 downwards.
GTTACTGTGTCTCTAAGCAGGATTGATAGGGGGATAATATGGGATACACTTGAAGCTGTTGATCCAGTGGGGCTCTAGGTGCTGGCATGAAAGTACAGGGTTCTTGGGTCAAATGAGAAGCTCAAGATTCAGTCATATGGTCCAGGATGTTGGCACAGGGATGCAGAGTAAGTGAGTCCACTGATGGCCCCGATACACATTACTTTTATGGCATGATTAATATGCTAATCATGCCATAAATGGCAACAGTGATACATACGTACTCAATTTAAGGCACAAGAAGTCGGTAAACCAGCCATAAAGATGTCCAATATATAATGCAAAAGATGTTTATGGCTGGCTTATATGGCATTTAAATTGAATGTGTGGCATGTCCACACACCAGTGCTGTCTGGAGCCAATGCCTGACAATGAGCTGATCGTTAGCATCAGCCCTGGATAGCCCCAGGTCTCCAACCAGCTGACTGTCAGCACCAGCCCCCAGGGCATTCCCAGGTCTCCAACTGGGCCTGGGGCTACCCTCTAGGCTTCCCCCAGGGTAGTTTGAAGCCTGTGCCTAATGGGTTGGTAGCAGTCATGTGATTGGGATCTTTCTCCAATCCCAACAATCATGTGTCCTGCCTTGTACATGTCAGATTGTCCAACTGTCATGATATGTTAGCAGGTCCTATCCCAAGATAGTTTTACTGTGTGCCAGTAACCTGAGAAGGCAAAGCAGAGGTGGCAATTTGGGGTGGCTGAGGCTGGCAAGGGATGGAATGGCAATATGCATTTGCTAGGTTCAGAATAGGCGGAAGCTAGGGGACAAGCTCACTGGCTGCCAGGACTTGGCCCACAGGGTCACTGGAGATCTCTAATCCATATATTGTGCTGACCCATTTTTGCTCTGGGTTCTGATGAGTTAAGCTAGGCTTGTCAATGACTGATGGAGAAAGGTGACAATCTCACATGCTAGAGGAGGGATGCAGAGAGGTCATGCTGGAGCAGACTTCTCTTCAAGCCAAGGATGGGGCTGGTGTCGGAGGTGCGAGGCCCAGCTAAGAAGGAGTAGAGAAACTTTCCTGAGCAAACCCAAGCAACACCATGCTTAATGTGGCTCAGAGCAAGTACACTGCCAGCAGTGTCAAAGCTCCACAGGAGTTCAGCTGCTGCAGAGACAGACCCCTGGTCACCGTGTTTAACTGGGCTTCTGTGAGTCGCCCACTACGCATGAGGTTGGTGTCTGGCTACTGCTGAATTTCCCAAGGTCAGGCAACAGACTCATCCCCTTCCTGGTTTCAGAGGGCTACAGAATATCTGGCAGGTGCAGCCCCCTCCCTGTGCATCTCCTGCCACTGGCAATAGTATTTATCATTCCCACATGCCATGTGATGCTGATTAGCAGGTAATGGAGCCTCCACTGTGCAATGTTCTTACTCAGTTAACAGCAACCCAGCAATTTGCACCTTCCCAGCAGTTAGAGCAGTCCCAAGGTAAAGGAAGCCCCTATTCCCTTTATAGGGCAGGAGGTGCTACTGCTTGATCCTCTCTCCGTACAGAAAGGCTGCAGTGATCTTGTCTGACTGTTGACTAGGTTTATCAGCTTAGGTCACATTTTTACCCCAACACTGCCACTTTTATTGGGAATAAAGCTCAAGGCTAGACTTTCTGTAGCCTCAGATGCCCTAGCATGGGCATCCCTCAGTCCCCTATGTGGTGCCTTGACCATGGCAGCTGGAAGACAGAGGTTATGTTCTGGGGGTACATTTGGCGTAGACCTCTCCTACTGGGGGTCAGCTGCCAAAGTCCAGCATACAGAAAAGTAGACATCAGGCCAGATACAGGCCCCCAGGCTACATCATGGCCAATGGCCATAGCTGAGTCAAGGCCTGTATCTTTGTGCCATAGCCAGCCAGGATGGCAGCACCATGAAACCCTTTGGGCACTCTGAGGGGTAAGGTTTATGGCTTGCTGCAACAGTTAACTCAGGGGTTCCCAAACTGTGGGTTATGGCCCCAAATGAGGCCACAACTTGAGTGGATGGGATTGTTGGGGTGGGGGGGCTGTAGGTTGGGAGTGAGGGGCCATGCTGAGGAACTAGGGTCACACATGGGGTCATGCTGAGGAAAAGTTTGAGAAGCACTGTGTTAACCCAGCCAGCTCCCTTCTCTCTTTGTGGGGAACTGGCTTGTTCCAAAGAGACAATTTAGTAGGGCTGTGCGAGGCTTCAGACAGAGCTTCGGATCCGGAGAAGCTTCGGATGTTTCCGGGTCCGAAGCAGCACGTCCGGGTCGAAGCGCCGCCTCGTTCGGCTTCCCGAAGAGCTTCGGAGCCACCTCTGAGATCTGGCCATAGGGTACAATGGGGAAACAATAAAATACCTATAACTTTGTTGTTTTTTGTCCAATTTGGATGAACTTTTCAGGGATGGTAGATGCTGCAGGGAGGATGAAGCCTGACAAGTTTCAAGAAGATAGGTACAGAGGTTTGGGGGGAACAGCACCCCAAATTCTTGAAAGCAAAACTCCTGTCATGTCTGTGTATTACAACACAGGGGGGTCAAAACTGCAGAGGTGGTAGCTCTTATGGAGGCCACAAAGCCTGCCAAGTTTCAATAAGATCAGTGCAGGGGTTTGGGGGGAACTGCCCCTCAAGCTGCGGAGAAGCAAAACTGGTGCCATGGGTGCTTGTGGGACTGACTGTGTCTGTCTCGGGGAGGGGAGACACTACTGCAGGCCTGGCTGCTAAGCTACTGTGTTACTACTTACCAATCAATCATGATTCACTCAGGGACCAGGGACTCAGGGACCAGCTTAATACACAGGACCTAGCTACTACATAACAACTTAACCAGCATCAATCAGCACCCACAAAACCAGGCTAAGGAGAGGAAAGAATGAATACAGACAATCAACTGCCCCAAGACAGACACAGTCTTGGCAAAGTTTTGCCTGTCAGCAGCTAGGAGTGCAGGGCCCCAGAACCCCCCTGCACCCATCTCCTCAACAGCTGGCAGGCGTCAAAACAGGGGCCACCATCTCTGCAGCTGTCACCCCACTGCGCCTTAACACACGCAGTGTCACCCATGGAATAAGTTTTGCTTGTCCACAGCTTGAGGGGCAGTTCCCCACAAACCCCTCAGTGATCTCCTTGAAACTTGGCAGGCTTTGTGGCCTCCATAAGAGCTACCAGCCCTGCAGTTTTCACCCCCCTGTGGTGTAACACACAGCCGTGACATGAGTTTTGCTTTCAAGAATTTGGAGTGCTGTTCCCCCCAAGCCCCTGCACTGATCTTTTCAAAACCTGGCAGGTTCCATGATCTCAGCAGAGGCTATCACCCCTGCAAGTTTCATCCAAATTGGACAAAAAACAACAAACTTATAGATATTTAATTGATTCCCCATTATACCCTATGGCCAGATCTCCGAGGCGGCTCCGAAACTTCACTCGGATCAAGGCAGAAACCGGGTCCAGAGCTCTGGATCAGATCACGGCCATCCGAAGTCGCCGGATCCGAAGTTGGATCAGATCCCTGCCGACTCACACAGGTCTACAAGTTAGCTTTCATAGGGGTTTGTACCAGGGAGCCAGAGGCTCCTGTTACTTCAAGGGGAAAGTGCAGCAGGCCAACCCTGCTAGGCAGGCAGCAGAGCAGGAGTTAGATGCATGGCAACATGCTTATTGTGGGGCAGATTTTCAGTTAAGACTGAGAGAAAAGGTTGCAAGCAACTGGGCCAAGCTGCAGCAGGGAGGACCGGGCTAACCCTTAGGCACAAGGGGAGAAACATGTCCCAGACTGGGGAAGGGGCAGTGCTCCAGAGCATACAAACCCACCACCAGAAGAAAGGTGGGCAATCTGGCCTTACATGTTGCAGGGGAAGAGCTTCAGGGAGAGAGGGGCTGAGAAACAGCTTGTCAAGCACATAAGCTACCCATGAGAGCTGAGAGATGAGGATCCAAAGGGAGGTAGGGCTTGCAAGATGGCATAAACCGGTAGTTTTCAACCCAATGGTCCATGGACCCCAGCGGGGTCTGCGTAGCACACAAAAGGTCCACAAAAGGTGGCTGTAAAGACGGCAGCCCAACGTGAAGAGGAAGCACTGCTGGTGCTGGTGCTGCTATTGCTAAGACTCCAGCTTGCCCATGGCCAGAGGCCACACAAGTGCCAGCAGCAGGCAGCCCAGCGCCAGTAGGCAGAGCATGACTGGGCAGCCCCACTTCATCCTGCCACCACTGCTGCTTCACATGGGACCTGGCAACGCTGCAGCCCTGCCCCTCCACTGCTGGCACAAGTGTGTGTGTGTGTGTGTGTGTGAGAGAGAGAGAGAGAGAGAGAAAGAGAGAGAGAACATAACAGTATGGATGGAGTTTCCATTGGGAAAATTGGCGGTGTCTTGAGGCACTTATGGAAAGCTTTATTTGGAACAGTAAGAGCTGCACATGTTTTTAATGAACAGTTAGGTCCTACAAAACTGATGGGAGGTCATCAGCAAAAATCTGGTGGGGTATAGAGATATCTATCTACTAGCACAGTCTGTGTCGACTTTTCATCTCCACAGCTCATCTAATACATGTGAATGTGTAGGGTCACCATATTTCCAGGTCCAAAAAGAGAACACCTTTGGGGCGGGGGAGGGGGAGCAGGGAGGGGTTGGAGTGGTGGGGGAGTATGATGGTGGGGAGGTAGTGATATGCCAGTGCCCTGCCTCTGCCCATTCTCTTGTCCCTCACTGACAAGCCACAGCCCCTTCCCAGCACTGCTGCTGCCCCTCACTCTCAACCCCTACCCCCATGCCCCTCACCCCTGATCCACAGGCCCTGCCCCCCTCCCAGCCCTGCTGGTGCCTCTCACTCCCGACCCACACCTCCCTGTCTCCCCAGCCCTGCCAGTCCCCCACACTCTGGACCCACAGCCTCCTACACCCCCAGCCCTGTCGGTGCCCCCCACTCCCGACCCTCTGTGCTTGGCTCCCTGCTGCCTTGGATCGCCCTCCCCGTTCCCCACCAGCAGAGCAAAGCAAAATCATGAACTCAGCTCCCAATTGCACACATGCCACACTACATATTCTGGGAGCTGTAGTTCTACCTAGTGGTGGCTATGTTGAAAACAGATGGGGGGAGGAAATCCCAGACTTTTTGCTTGCATTTAAAAAACATGCCCAGATGCAGCACAGGAGGCCAAAAAAGAGGACATGTCTAGGAAAACCCAGATGTATGGTAACTGTAAATGTGTGAGGTTTTGATGTGGCAGTTTGGGGGAATCCCTGGGTGAATGGGTGCCTGTGTATGCAGAGAACTGTACCTGATGGCTTTCATCAAGAAGCTTCAACTCTGGGTTTCTCCTAGAGTAGCCATCATAGAGGACAGTCCAGTTGTCCTCTGTTCTCTATTGATACAAAACCAGATGCCTTTATGTCCTCTATTTTTCTCTTGAAGAGAAAAGCAGATCAAAAGAGGACAGAGTAGCAGAAAACCGGAATGTCTTCTATGATGGTCACCCTAGCTTCTCCAGTAAGAGAAAACGACTTTGACACGTTCAAAACCCTTGATGCCCTTTTGGCTGAAAATGAGTTGACACAGGACAGTGATGTGAAAATCGAAATCAAGGAACACTTGCTGGTGCTCAAGTCACAGTTTCACCAGTACTTTCCTGAAGTGAGCGATGAGAATGAGTGGATATTTAACCCTTTTGTAGTAGATTGCAACTCTAGGTCCTGTCTGACAGCTAAAGAAGAACAATTTTTCAACTTATCCTGTGACAGGGGACTGAAACTTAAATTCAAGTGTAACAGACTGCCAATGTGGGCTCACCAGATTGGCTTAAGATACTTACCCTGGGCTAGAAACAGGCCGGTGAACTCTGAGCAACCCCAAGGGTGGAGCAGGGAATCCCTGCCCTGTGGAGAAGGAGAAGCCAATGGAAAGAAGGGGTTTTCAATCCCCCCATTCACATGGAAGGGGGATGGCTGGGGTTGGGGGCCGCCAACCTGAGCCCTGGTTGGCCGGTTTGCAAGCCAGGGAGGGACTGCCAGAGGGGATAAAAGCAGCAGCCGAACTGGCATGTGGGGCTGCTGACAGTGACTCTGGGGAATGATGCAGGAGGCCGAGGAAGAGGTGGGGTGAGCTGACCCAGCGGAGGGAGAAGAGAGGCCCCTCTGAAGAGCCTCAAAGGCCCTGGGAGAAGAAGGCAGCGGCAGTCGGCCGTGCCTCCAGCCCTGCAGCAGAGAGGGAGCAGCAGCCAGGGCTTGGGGCAGATAGCTGGTGCCCCAAGGCCCCATCACAGTGTGCTGGACGTGCCAGCCGTCCCAGAGGGTAGGGGTGGCAGTTGGCCCCCCACTCCACTGAGGAGAAGAAGCAGCGGCCAGGAGCACAGGCGACATCCTTATCTGGAGCAGAGAGCTGGGCCCCTGAGTTGAGGAAACCCTTTACCTTCCCTGGGGAAACAGGACAGCAGCAAAGGCACTGGGATCCTGAGGAGCAGCGGAGTGCCAGGACAAGGGTCCCCGGGAGCTCGGGGCACAGGTGGCACTCGGAGTGGGATTGACGAGCCGCGAGGCGTGTGGGGTGCCTGGCCAGTCATCTGGAGCAGGGGTTTAGAGCAACCACCCCTGGGAGCTGCCTGTGCTGCTGACCCTCTGCCACTGACTGCCCCAGAGGGGACTCAGTTCTGTCCCTTATTCTGCCACTGATTGTCATCAGATGGAGTCCCTGAGGTTTGTGCTTGGGTCATGCTGATTGCTGCAAGAGCCTACTTTGTTGCTTGCCTTTTTGGTTGCCATGGAGGGTCCCCCTTCAGCCTCTTTGGGGGGGTTGGGGTTTGATACAATTTAATTGCTGCAGACCTGTTGCAGTCTGTCGCTTATTGGGAAGCCTGTTGGAGCTGCTGGGAGTGAGCACCCTGCTTCCTTGTGGTAGCATCTCAGCAGTGGCTGCCAGCTGCCAGTTACCCTACCTGTGGCTCTTGAGTCAAGGGTTGACTAATGTATTCTGGTTTGTTTTGTGATTCTGGTAATGCCATTTAAGTTCACTTGTAAATAACCTTTCCTATTATTCTTGTTTTGTAAATAAACTATAAATAGTTAAATCAGTTAAGTGTTCGACCTTTTTGGGACCATGGGCTGCTCTGTGGGGAGCAGGGGCCGGCTGGAAATTAAATTGGTGCTGGCCAGAAGCCCTGCCCCACTCTCACCACACCATCCCTAATATTGGGCAGGGATGGAAATTATTGGGCCACCACCCGGATGACACAAGCAAGAACCTTTTGCCCGATTCTGATTGAAAATAAAAAAGGAGTAACTTGATCTGACAGATAAGGCCATTAAAGTCTTAATGCTGTTCACCGCCACATACTTATGTGAAAGTGAGTTTTCAGCCTCAGTATCAATACAAACAAAAAACTGCAACAGATTGGATGCTGAAGAAGATCTAAGACTGAAACTGTCACCTTTCCTACTGTAACAAACACACAAAATGTATAAGCATTTTGTACTGCAAAGTGTTTTAGTTTTATGTTGCTTAAAATATTGTTTTAGTTTGAATATGACCAGGCTTAATATGTGTTTGCTCTGCTGTATTGTCTGTTTCTTAATCTGAAAAGAAATGTGCCAGCATGTAGGCAAGAAAGATGCTTTGTTCAGATCTTTTGTCTAGAGCCCAACCTTCTGTTTACTATTAACAAGAAACCTGGCTTCTTGGCAGGTAAACTGGGAAAATCAGACCCCCTAGCCTAACTGGCTAACTTGGCAGTGTTCTTTTTTCAAAGTAATTGGTTAAGAGGGGAGAACTAGAAGCCTGGCAACCCAATTGGATATTTGGAGTGATTGTACACCAGGTACTTAGGAAGAGGGAACTGGGGGGCAGGGGAACCTCAGGGAGGGCCCCAGCCAAAGAAACCAATGTGAAGGAGAACTCTCAGATATGGGGGAAAGCACCTGAGTCTGGGACTCCTCTCCCTTTCTTTTTCCCCTCTGTGCTTTCCTGGGTTTTGTGTGGGATGATACCATGGGGGTTATTAATCCCTGGAGCAAACCACCAGGATTAGAGTTTGGTAAAGCATGGGTCAGGATTTGGAGCCTGGTCCCTGTTGTTGCTATAGCATTTTTTGTGTCTTAGCCTAGCTAGGTAGCTGAGATCATCTGCAGTACCATCAGGCTCAGGAACCAGGATAGGCAAGGAACCCCTTCTTTTGAGTTTTTTTGCAGTTTTTGCCCCAACTGGCTCTGTGAAATTTGGGACTAGGAATATGGGGGTATGGTCATCCCCCAAAGCCATTATGTGGAAGTGGAGATCATTTCTGTACAGCTTCCCAGGGAGCAACAAGGGGCTTGTTGCACCACAGAAGGACCTACGCCCACTAACAGCTCCCCAAGATGCAGCCAAAACCTAGGAGCAGCTTATAGGACTGTCCTGCTGAGTAACAAGAATAGGGGCACAGGCACCTGGAACTAACCCTTGGATGAACCCCCACGTCTCAGATTGCCTGGGATTGCTCTGAGACAGAGAGCGCTGGGATCTCACTAGTCCAAGGTACTCGGGTTGCAAAGCTGACAGGTAAAGTTCATAGCACAATCCTTGAAGGGAGACAATCTATTGTTTCAGCATCCCAAGAACAACAGGGAATGGTGTCAGCGCACACATTGCTGCTTTTTTACAGATTTTTATACCCTCAGTTCAACTTCTTCAAAGCATTCTCAATAGTGTAAATCATTGTCTTTTCTATTGACAAGGGGTTATCTGGTTTGGAACATCTCAAGAAACTGATTGATAATCAGGAAATACATAAGGTTAGGGAGTACCCAGATACTTGGGAGCCAGCTTGAAATTCCTATGGATAGCAGATATATTGATGGGATATGTCATGGTTTCTTCAGAAATGATAGATAGCTTGCAGCATCAGGGTTTTGGATTTTCACTCTTTGTGCACAAGCCTCAGCTTAGCATGACTTTTCCAGATCTTACTATAGTCTTTTAACAGACTTAAGGCAATTATTGGGGTGTTTATAATCTTTGGGCAGGAGGACTTCCACCAGTCGTCTCGGGAAAAGTATGACAACACCTGTGGTTAGGGCTCTAACGGGCTGGACGCTGTGATGAACCCCTTAACCATTGTTCAAATGTTGCCCATACCCCCTCTGACTCGGTCTCTTCTTCAGCTTTCCCTAACTCGGTGACTGAGTTTTAGTCAATCAAGTTTAAATAGGCCTCCCATAGTGGGACCGGGTAACGTACGGCCCAAGATGCCTATTAAACTTAGAGGTGTGTGTGTGTCTGGGGGGGGAAGTCCTTTGTAAATCCAGATTAGAACTGGTCTGATAAATGCTGAGCTGGGTGTGTGTGAACATGGGTTGATTAGCATTTGGAGCACAGATTCCCCATCATGCAGTGCTCCCCTGCTTCTCTGATCCCAGAATTCACTGCAGTCTCTGCTTCAGGCTTTCTGTTCTCCATCTCTCATGTAGATGAATGGTCATCTGGTTCCATCTCGGATGCAAATGAGACCTAGGGCAGTTGTTTCACTCTTGTCACCCTTATCTGGAGAGTTTTAGGTGTGTTTCTCACTGCATCTTAATCAGTTTTGTTTAGGTAGAGGAGGGGGAGGGGGGGAATTCTTTGTGAGTCAGACAGGCTGTGTCCTGTGCCCCAAGAACACAGAGCTGAGACGTAACAGGGGCTAGTACACCCTCAGTTCACAAAAACTAAGACCTTGCCCAAGCTGAATGACAGCTGAGTTAGAAAAAACAAACATGGTTTCACCATACAGACCACTCTGCCCTACAAAACACTCATGCCAAATTAAGTGTTTGTGTGTCACATGAACATGGTATAACCCTGTGTTACTTTGGACAGCCTGACCCTGCATAGCACATTGCTAACAACAAAAAGAAGTGGTCTTAACTCAAAATAGTGGCTAACTCCATTTGAGTACCTAAGTTAAAATAGGAGTGAAGACAAGGCAATGTGGGATTTGGCTTGGATTATAAATATGCCAGTTAAAGTATGTAAGAGAGTCAGGGATGAAGCCAGTAGGCCTGTGCAAGTAGACAGCTATTCGATCTGGCTTTGGATACAGGCGCTTTGGATGCCAGGGATCCGATCAGGAGCTCCAGACCAGGTTTCCACCTCGATCCGGCCAAAGCAGCTCCGAAGCTTCAGAGCCGCCTCGGAGATCCGGCTATAGGGTATAATGGGAAATCAATTAAATATCTATAACTTTGTTGTTTTTTGTCGGATTGAGACAAAACTTGCAGGGGTGGTAGCCTCTGCTGAGAGCATGAAGCCTGCTGTGTTTCAAGAAGATCGGTGCAGGGGCTTGGGGATAACTGCACCCCAAATTCCTGAAAGCATATCATGTGTATATGTTACACCACAGGGGGGTGAATACTACAGGGATTGTGGCCCCTGGTGAGGCCACAAAGCCTGCCAAGTTTCAAGAAGATCAGTGCAGGGATTTGGGGGAAACTGCACCTCAAGCTGCTGACAGGCAAAACTCGTGACATAGATGACCCTGTGTGTGTTAAGGCGCAGCGGGCTGAAAACTGAAGGGGTGGTGGCCCCTGCTCAGGCCACGAAGCCTGCCAAGTTTCAAGGAGATAAGTGCAGGGGTTGGGGGGGAACTGCACCTCAAGCTGCGGACAAGCAAAACTTGTGACATGAGTAATCCTGTGCGAGTTAAGGTGCAGCAGGGTGAAAGCTGCAGGGGTGGTGGCCCCTGCTGCAACCGTGAAGTCTGCCAGCTGTCAAGGAGATTAGTGCAGGGCTTCTGGGTTCTGGGGCCCTGCAACTCCAGTTGCTGACAGGCAAAACTCGTGACATGGGTGCTTGTGCAACTGATTGTCTCTGTCTTAGGGCAATCGATTGTCTGTATTGATTATTTCCTCTCCTTAGTCTCTGGTTTTGTAGGTGTTAATTGATGCTAATTAACTGGTTACATTAGCTAGCAACTGTGTATTGAGCTGGTCCCTGAGTGAATCATGATTGATTATTAACTGGTGACACAGTAGCTTAGCAGCCAGGCCTGCAGTAGTTCCACCCCACCCTGCCCCCCCCCCGGAGACAGACACAGTTGCCCAAGCACCCATGACATGAGTTTTGCCTGTCAGCAGCTAGAGGTGCAGGGTCCCAGAACCCCGCTGCAACGATCTCCTCAACAGCTGGCAGGCTTCGTGGCTGCAGCAGGGGCCACCATCCCTGCAGCTTTCACCCTGCTGCGCCTTAACATACGCAGTGTCACTCATGGCATGAGTTTTGCTTGTCCACAGCTTGAGGTGCAGTTCCCCCCAAACCCCCAAATTTATCTCCTTGAAACTTAGCAGGCTTTGTGGCCTGAGCAGGGGCCACGACCCCTGCAGTTTTCAGCCTGCTGCACCTTAACACACACACGGTCATCTATGTCATGAGTTTTGCCTGTTAGCAGCTTGAGGTATTGGCAACCAGTAGTGTGTAACCCTAGTCATGGTGCTATCCATGGCCATGTCCGGATTCAGGGTCCTGGGGTGTCAAATAGCCTTGATCAACCCTAAGGCTGGGGCCACCTCTCCATGGAGTGCTTTCTTGTGGTTTCCCCACACAAGGGAGTATATACAGTATAACTATTTACACAGTTTATTATTTACAAAACAGTCAACATATGAATGAGGTTAACAGCAGAACAGGATACCAATAATCTAATTGTCAAAGGCAGGTAACAATGAACTAAAACACTATACAAATTGAATCAAAGACACCCTCAGTACAACTCCCCAACTTAAACCTTGAGACTCCGGTGAATTTCAGCAGGCGCACACAGGGTTAACAAACAACAGCTCTCCTTCACACTGGTAACACAGTAACCATGGCTAGTGCTCCTGCTTCAGAAAGTCCTGCTCTCTGCTAGAGCCTGCATTGGGAAGAGAAGCTCTCCTCTGCTCCAGCTGCCTGTGGAAAGAAACACACACTGTTACCCTTCCCCAAAAGCACCTTTCTCCAATTCCTAGACATGGCCCCTTGTCATGTTAACTGAACTGTTGTTCAGTTAACTGAAACAACCCTGGGTTTATCACCTACCCCGCCCCAGGCTGTTTCTCAGTTAACTCTCCCCAGAGTCTTCCCAAATCAACACCCTGCCTTCCTAGGCAAGTGTACCTTATGACCCTTTTTCCTCCACACGGGTCCCTCTGCCTCACAGAGGGACGATACCAGGTTATCTTCCCTGCCTTGCTAAGGGCAGGCTCACTTCACAGGCAGGTTGCAAGGTGGTTTCTCCCCAAGCTCTGTGATCTCCAGACTCCTTCTCTTCTCGGAGCCTGGCTGAGTTCCCTCCCCTCTCCTGCCTCAGGAGCCAATCAAAAACATGTATATGCTCTTGCAAGCAACAACTTCCTGCTCTGCCTTTGCAGGGATCTTGAGCCCTGCTTCAAATCCAGCAGCAGCTGTTACAAGTGTAACTTGGGAGGAGTGACTGGGGCAGCTACTGCAAGTGCTGGCTTGTGCGGGGGATTGGCTACCTCTGCAGCCACGCAATCACTGGCAAGGTAGCAGCCTGAAATCACCATTGTCCCCTGTGTCTCGCAGCTTCAGGTGGCCAGCTTCTCTGTTGTGCCTGTCGGCAACCCATGGCCTGTGGGATGAATCTAGCCCACAGAGCCATTGGATCCAGCCCATGGAGCTGGGGTTTTGGTGGCATTCAGCAGAGGCTGTAACCAGGTGGTTGGGCAGTGGAGAGCTTTGCCTGCCCTGTGCTGCAGCAACAGCCTAGCAGTAGAGAGAAGTGGTGTTGGCACCTAGGTCTTAGTGCCAGCCTTGTGGGCTTATAGCTCTATGCTGTGTACTTATAGCTGCTCTAGCTGTGACGTTTGGGCAACATTGCTTCGTGTATCTCACGCACAGTTCTCTTCATCAAAAGCTGACTCTGCTGACACCAACTACCAGATGTATGACACAGTCATATTTCCTCTGCCCTGCATCTAGCACTTCCCTGGAACCCATTTTGTTTCTTCCTGCATCCCACAATCAGAGCCTAGTACCTCTCTTGCCTACCCATGCCCTGTAGCTCTTCCTGAATTCCCCACTCTGTCACTGAGATTCTACAGCCTGCATCCAGGCCACATATATTCCCTGCCCAGGTATTCCAAACAGATAACCTACAATTCCAGGTCACTGGCTTTAGCACCATACATGGACCTGCCTACCCCTTCCCCAGTCAATCAGATGCCCCACACTTTATCCTTTTGCTGTCTCTAACCACAGCCCTTAGTCTGCAGGCAGTGGGCCCTGACCCAGAACAGTATTTGCTAATACTATGAAAAGGGTCCTGTTTCCTATATGCTTCATCTTGGGAATCCCCTGCATTGTCAGTGCTTCCTCACCCCAAGAACAGCATCCATTGTTAAGAACCCCTTCTCCCCTTCACACACACTATGATTCTTTGCACTGCACTCCTAAGGCACATCTACACAAGGCACTTTGAGCGCAGAAGACTAATTCTACTGTGAATTAGCATGGTGGGCAAAACCCATGCTGATGTGCAGTAGATTAATCTAATGCACAGTAGCATCACAAAAAAAAATCATCTGCACTAATGCACAGTAGTGGTGATTATGGCGCATTAATGAATGTGTAGACACAGTCCTATATACATATTGTGTGAGCCCTCCCTGCCTCTCCATAGTAGGGCCATGGGCACATGCCAAGCCCCATACCCTAAGCCCTTGGATTCCCTTTCCCCTGTACTGTCAGTGCCCTCAGTCATGGTTGGGTTAGCTCCACAAAGAGGACCCCCCCATGCAGCCTTAGTCTCCATACTGTCAGTGCTCCCACCCCAGGGACAATATATGCTATCTCCCTGCTTTGTGAGGTGAACGTCCCAGACTTAGGCAGTCCAATGTTCTATTTGCCAGGTTCGTGTGTTGAATGTTATTTTTGTGATACCTGAAGCAGTGTGGAAGCTGTTCTGCCTAAGGCAAGATGCTATGTACAGGTCCTGGGGGGCCTGAGCTGAGCTGCAGCAGAAGCTTGCTGCTACAAGAGGTGGCTTCTCATCTAACCTGACAGAGATGCTGATACTTCCTGTCCCCCTGGATAGCCAAACCAGGTCCATCAGCCTCATCACTCCAAAATCAGACAGCCCATGGAGACGGGTGATCAGCAGGGACCGACTGGAACAGGAGGCTCTGTGGGTCTGTAAGGAGCTCAGGGAAGCAAGCTTCCGCACTGGTCCTAAATTCAGTGGAAGAAGCAAAGGGTCCCCTGATCCAGGCTCCCAGAGGCATTACAATACCTGGTGCCAGTCCTTGAGACCCTCCATCTGGCTAGGCCAGGTGCTCCTCTAAGGGCAGCAGTGTCTAAACTGCTCTTGTGCCTGGCTGGCCCCAGGAGATTGGAGCTGCAGGCACCTCTAGCTAGGTCCCAAAAGCCCTGCTCCCATGTGACAAACTCAGGTAGGAGGATGCAGCAAAGACCCAAGAGGTGACTGGTGTCTGAGCCCTGGTAAATGCAGAGCCTCTGGGAGTCCCTTGCGTATGCAGGACACTTGGAGCTCCAGCCTGGCCATCACTGTTGGCAGGGCAGTTGGCAGTGTATGGATGGGGCAAAGTTGCTGGAAGAACTCAGCAGCCACTATGCCCTGCCTAGTGGACTTCATACACCCTGCAGCAGGGCAGAGGAAATCCAGCCCCACATGGATTTGCCCAGTCTTCACAGAGCTGCTTGCTTATTATGTTCTGTCTCCAACTGTGTTGCATACACATCTGCCTCTTGGCTCCACCAAGGGGCAGATCTTGCAGAAGAGAAAAGGCAAGAGAGACTCTGCTGTATTCCCCCAGTTCAGAGACTCCCCCCACCCCAACACACATGCACAAAACTGCCTGCTGCTGGATGGTGAGCTGGAAAGGCTATCTGCCCTGATTCCAGAATGGAGTAAGCTTATGTTGAGCCTGGCTGAGGATAGACTTCACCTGCCAGGACACTCTATGGCAGCTTCACCTAAGGGCTCAGTCCTGCAATACTTCAGGGGACTATGGCCTTACCAGGACAGGGTAAAAGAACCAAACTCATACAGAGTCTAAAGGTATGTCTGAGGACATCCAACAAAGGATTCCTTGGGACCAGAAGGAGCCTGGGACATTCATGGCAAACTCCAGTCTGCTAAGCTTCCACAGGTGAGATAGGGCTGATGAAATTAGACTTACTGCAGGGAAATCAGAGTCCTATGAGCTGGACTACACTTTCTGCTAGCGTTCATGGATCCGGCAGCCTAGGTGTTGATTTGGAGGGGAGGGGAATATGTCTGAGATCCATCTGTCAATAAGCTGAAGGTATCTTTCCAGACTAGTAATGATGGTGGGTACACAAAAAACAGTAGCCCAGGGATTCTGGGATCAGGGGAAAGGGACACCATGTATGCACACACTCAGCTATCAGGCCCCCGGATTCCCAAGTGGTGGTTCTAGGTAGTCGGCTCTCCCTCCAAGGCAAAGCCCCTCAGCTGTACTGCACAGCTCCACAGAGCCAGGCAGCAGCAGCAGCCCTTGAAGTAAATGAGAGCTCCATGTAAGTCCCCCACTCAGAGTGAGCGAGTGCTGAAAATTACAGATGCATTTACATCTGAAAGCAGAATATGTAAAGAGAATTTCTTTTATCATGTACCTGCCAAGACCTGATGGAAAGTGCTGCATTCTCCTCAATGGCAGTGCCATCCCCAATGTCTATAATAACATCTATCATCAGCTGGCAGAGGGGAACACAGAATCTGACCTCAGGTCTTGGCAGATAAGTGAAGGAGAAGCTGCTTTTAAGTCTCCCTGAAGTACCTGCATCACTCACTGATCCAGGATCTTACACAAGGCTTTTACCAAAGCTTTGCCATTCATCTTTCAAAAAACAAAGACAAATGTGTATAGGCCCACACTGAGGAAGGTTTGGAAGTCTTTGCCAGCACTCTCCACCTAATGGCCTCTGCTCTGCCTTCCAGGCAGACAGCACTGCTCCAGTATGGGGCTGGCTCTACAAAGCCACACTGCACAAGGGGAGCTGAGAAAGACATTGGTGGTTAATTAAGGCCAAACTGTAAATGCAAGTCACAAGCTCTCAAATCAATAGAAATGGTTCCAAGGGCAGGAAGGGGCAGGAAGCATGGGGACAAGGAAAGCTCCTGGCCTTTCCAAAAGCTGGTAGTATTTAGCTCTAGGCTGATAGCAAATACTAAAGCTATAGGTAAAGGCCCAAGCAATGTATGGGGTAGAAATGCCCAGTTTTTGTGACTCCAGACAGGCAATTTCATCCAAACTTAATTTCCCTGAAAACGTAAACTTTGGTTTCAGTAAAATGCTGCTTTCCCTGGGCAAGGGTGGGTACAGGACACCAGACTCAGGGCAATCCATGTCAGGAAGGACCTAACAGTGCCAGAGGCAAGAATCAGAGCAGCAGGCTCAGTAGACCTGAGCAACAAGTCTATGAGATGGGGGTAGCAGGGAGGAGAAGGCCGTCTCAATCTCAGTGTACTAGCTGGGACTTAGAGTTCTGGCCCAGCCCTATTACAGGCTCCCCATTAAACACTGGGCCAGTCAACCTTCTGTAACCTGGGGACAGCTGTGTTCTCTTACCAGGCCCCATGCTTTTCACATCTATGACTGCAGCTTTCTGGAGGTAGAGACTGTTTCACCATGCCTAGGCACTGCCTGGCACAAAAGGGGCCTGATCTTTGACAGAGCTTCTGGGCACTGCTGCAAGCTGCACAAATGATAAATGTTGAGAAGAGCTGAGGGTGGGTTT
This sequence comes from Alligator sinensis, assembly GCF_000455745.1. NCBI lineage: Eukaryota > Metazoa > Chordata > Crocodylia > Alligatoridae > Alligator > Alligator sinensis. The sequence goes on along the minus strand of NW_005843144.1, from coordinate 197,057 downwards.
GGCTGAAGCAGGCCACCTGGATGACCCTTGCAAGTATCTTGGCCCCACAGCTTCTCCTAACAGCAACTACTACATTGCAATGTAGTTGTCACTGGTGGCTCGTCCCCACCTGTCAAGCATCAAGGGGAGATAGACATACTTTCACCTGCAGTCATCCAAGAGCTGGGCAGCAGCAGTATAGATGGATGGAGGCTCCCATGGAGTCTCTTCATTCCAGCTCTGCCAAGGGGAGGCAATATAATTATTCTCTATTGGCAGATCAGGAGTACAGACCCCAGTTACACAGCAAGCCCATGGCAAAGCTGCTTTTCCAATATGCAGCCCCACCCCAAGGGAAGAGACATTCACTAGAGACACTAGAGACATTCACTATAGATGTTCAAAGCCTGAGCAAGCCTATCTGGAAGAGCTCAAGGGCTTGCTGGCTCCAAAGGTACATCAGGATGGAGGGGGAAGGACCTAATTCTTAGTAGCAAGATGAGCCATCTGTCTGCATCACTTGTGCATGTTTCCAGTGCATCCAGACAGACATGGAGTGGAGGTAGCACTCAAACATGATCATATGCCTATCCTCACTGCTGCCATGCTCCTGTTGGGTCTGCAAGCCAGTGTAGTGGAAAATCAATTTGTCCTACACAAATTAGAGGAAACCCTGTGTGGAAAAAGAATTTCCACACACATTTTTTAGTTCTCTCTAACAGACAGCATGTATGCCTTTCGCCTGCATGGGCCTTTAGTAGTGATTGTGCACCAGGGAGGCATATTCAGGGCACAGACCAGGGTGTGGTCTGCCTTGCTATTGGTTCAGCTCTTAAACAAGGAACCCATCTCAACAGGGAGCAAAGTACCGGGCAATGGGAAATTCCTTTGTACAGAGGCTGGGCCCTTCCTGCATCTACCACTTCTAGTATGCTGTAGGGCAGGTTTGTGTAGACAGTAGTGAAGTGGAACTGTCAGTACGAGGCGATGGCATATTCAAGGAGCAGCCCAAGCACAGACTGTTTCAGGCATAAGAGTTACCAGTGGATGACAGTCTCTGTCAGCTGCAGTCCTGAAGTTGTTTTGAGGGTTCAAATCCCCCTGCTGGCAGACCAGCCTATGAAAAGCTACAGTATGGTGGCAAAACCTTGGGCAGAGATCCTGTGCCGCTAAAAGCTCTGTACTTGGTATGTATATTGGTAAGTTAGGAAGGCAAATGATAAATGGTTCCAGCTTTCCTGTCCCAGCCCCAGCCAGTGAGGGAATTATTATTCAGTCACACCTGGTCTGCCACATGGGGCCAGGAGTGTTTTTTTTATCTTCCTGCTGCTACGTGTCAGGGTCTGTTTTATGCCTACCACAGAAGCATTGGGTGTTGGCTGCAGCCAACCCAGAGATTTTGCCTGGGGTATGCAAAATCTGCCAGATGTACTCCTGGATAATTTTCTCAAAGAGCTTCCCCAGGACTGAAGTAAGATTAATGAGCCTATAGTTTCCTCTTTCCTCCCTTTTTTGAAAATGGGGACCACATTGGCCCTTTTCCAGTCCTCTGGCACCTCGCCAGAGCACAATGAGTGCTCGTAAACCTGTGCCAGGGGTTATGCAATGACCTCTGCCAATTCCCTCAGCTTCTGCTAGGACTTAAACCTGGAGGCCAGGGTCTTGCCTCTCTGCTGAGGGTCAGACCAAATGCCATATTTTGGGTCAGGAAGGAATTTTACCCCATGGTCGGATTGATATGGATTGTGTGGATTTTTGCCTACCTCTGGAGTGGGGGCATTGCCTTCTACCTGGCATCTCTCGAGCATATTTCAACAATCTTTGCAGCAGCAAGATGTTGGCCGCTGTGGTCCCCGTGCTTCAGCTGTGGCAGGTTATGGTGTTATGTCTTGTATTGTGTCAGGATTGACTGTCATTCTGCTAATAGTTTCATAGTTGGTAGGGTCAGAAGGGACCTAAGCAGATCATCAGATCCGCCCCCCTGCCATGGGCAGGAAAGGCTGCTGGGGGTCAAACAACCCCGGCTAGGTGATTATCTAGCCTCCTTTTGAAGACCTGCAGGGTAGGAGCGAGCACCACTTCCCTTGGAAGTTGGGTCCAGATCCTAGCAGCCCTGACTGTAAAGTAGTGCCTCCTGATATCTAGCCTGAATCTACTCTGAGTCAACTTAATGGCCGTTATTCCTTGTTACTCCTGGTAGTGCTCAGGGGAACACCCTGCTGCCCCCTGATCATGCAAGTGGCCCTCCTCTGGACCCTCTCGATGCTATCCACATCCCTCCTGAAGTGTGGCGCCAGAACTGGATGCAGTACTCCAACTGCAGCCTAACTAGTGTCACACAGAAGGGGAGGATCACCTTCTTGGACCTGCTCATGATGCATCTGTGGATGCATGACAAGGTGCGGTTGGCCTTCCTGACTGTGTCCTCACCTTGGCGGCCCATGTTCATCTTGGAATCAATAGTGACTCCAAGATCCTTTTCTGCCTCTGTGCTGATGAGAAGTGAGTTCCCCAGCCTGTAGGGATGCTGCTGGTTCTTCCTCCCCAGGTGCAACACCTTGCACTTGTCCGTATTGAAACCCATCCTATTCTCATCCACCCACCTCTATAACCTGTCCAGATCTAGTTGTAGCCCATCCCTCTCTTCTAGCATGCTCACGTCTTCCCACATCTTAGTGTCATCTGTGAACTTGAACAAGGTGCTTTTCACCCCCTTGTCCAAGTTGCCGATGAAGACATTGAACAGTGCAGGCCCGAGGACCGAGCCCTGAGGAACCCCACTGCCTGTGACCCTCCAGGTCGAAAATGATCCGTCCACCACCACTCTCTGGGTGTGGCCCTCCAGCCAATTTGCGACCCATCTGACTGTGTAGTAGTCAACACCACAGTTGCCTAATTTTTTAATGATGGGGTGAGAGACAGTGTCGAAGGCCTTCCTAAAGTCCAGAAAGACTATGTCCACTGCAACACCTGCATCTAAGGCTTTTGTGACCTGGTCATAAAAGGCAACCAGGTTGGTCTGATAGGACCTGCCTCTAATGAACCCATGTTGATTGCCCCTAAGCATAACCTCCCCTGCTGGTCCCTTGCAGATGTGCTCCTGGATAATTTTCTCAAAGAGCTTCTCCAGGACTGAAGTAAGATTAATGAGCCTATAGTTTCCTGGGTCCTCTTTCCTCCCTTTTTTGGAAATGGGGACCACATTGGCCCTTTTCCAGTCCTCTGTCACCTCGCCAAAGCACCATGAGTGCTCATAAAGTTGTGCCAGGGGTCCCGCAATGACCTCTGCCAATTCCCTCAGCACTCTGGGGTGGAGATCATCAGGACCTGCTAATTTGAACATGTCTAGTCCCTCCAGAAGTTCCCTGATTAGGTCCTCACTGACCCTGGGCCTGGCTGTGCCTCCCCTGGGTCCATCCAGAATCCCAGTGGGGGAGGGCGGGCGGATGTCCCTGTCCCTGCTCAGAAAAATGGAAGTGAAGAATCTGTTAAAGAGATTAGCTTTGTCATCTGGTGCTACCACCAGATTACTAAGCATGTCCTGCAGAGGCCCCATATTACTTGGTACCTTCTTTTTACCCCCTATGTATTTAAAAAAGGACTTCTTGTTATCTTTGATCTGGGTCATTAGTCCCAGTTCCATCTCTGCCTTGGCCTTCCTAACAGCCCCGCTACAATCTCGAGCAATGGAGGTATAATCCTCCTTGGTGATGGCCCCTCCCTGGGTGTATGCCTCCTTTTTTACTTTGAGACATTCCTGGATGCTTTTGGTGAGCTATGGGGGCTTTTGAGCACTCTTGCCCACTTTGATCTGCGTGGGGATTGTCACCTTTTGGGCTTCGAGGATCATCTCCTTAAGAAATGACCACTCTTCTTGGACTCCCAACTCCCAGTAGGTTAGACAATGTATTTGAATAGGATAGTTTGGATAGGCGTGACCCTGCCTTGGGCCTATGGAGGTCCCTTCTGGACCTTGGGCCCCCTCGGGCCTATGGAGGACTATGGAGGTCCTTTCTGGATCTAATTCTCTCTGATAAACTAGCCTCGCTGAGGGAGGGGGCAGCAGGAAGATGTGGAGACACCACCTGAGCAAGACAGATGACACATGCAAGGAGTGCCCAGGTAAGAAACGGGTCCAGATAGTCTTCCTAATCGGGGGGTGGAACACACAGCTATGCAAGGCCTTAAATGTCTATATACCAATGCTCATAGTATGGGGAACAAACAGGAGGAACTCGCCCTCAGAATAGCCAGTTCAAACCCAGACATAGTAGGGCTTACAGAAACGTGGTGGAATTCATCCCATGACTGGGCAGTTAGCATTAGGGGCTATAGGCTCTACAGGCAGGATAGAGAAGGAAGGAAGGGAGCGGGTGTGGCACTCTATGTCAAAGAGCAATACACATCCTCTGCCAGTAAAATGGGGTCGGAGGAGGGGCAAGCTGAAGTGTTGTGGGTCAAGATACAATGAGGTTGTGGGGAGAGGGATTTAATGGTGGGGGTCTACTACAGACCCCCCAACCAAGGGCAGGAACTGGACCGGGAATTTTCAGGCCAGCTTGCAGAGGCACTTGAGGCAAGGGATGTAGTTGTCATGGCTGATCTAAATTACCCGGATATCTGCTGGGAGGAGCAGTCAGCTAGGTCGGACCGTTCCAGGAGGTTCCTGGCCGAGATACAGGACCTCCACTTAACCCAGGAGGTGCACAGTCCCACCAGAGGAAATGCCCTGTTGGACCTGGTCCTGACCACAGGCGATGATCTGGTAAGGGGGCTCCAGGTCCTTGGCCACCTGGGTGATAGCGATCATCGCTTGCTGGAATTCATCATCCAGTGCAGGGTGACAAGGGCCTGCAGCAAGGCGGTAGCCCTAGACTTCAAGAGGGCCAACTTCAA
>NW_005843144.1:187869-190678 GCF_000455745.1 Alligator sinensis | reverse complement strand
GGGTGAAAAGCAACCTGTTCAAATTTGCTGATGATACCAAAATTTGGGGTGAGGTGGGCACGCTAGTAGGGAGGGAAAGACTGCAGAAAGACCTGGATAGGTTGCAAGGGTGGGCTAACAGAAACAGGATGTGTTTCACTACAGAGAATCCACAGGTGCATCTCAAGTAGGGCCAAGGAGGTGATCCACCCCTCTACACGACACTGGTCAGGCCACAGCTGGAGTACTGTGTCCAGTTCTGGGCACCCCACTTCAAGAGGGATGTGGACAACATTGAGAGGGTCCAGAGGAGGGCCACCCGCATGATCCAGGGACAGCAGGGCAGACCCTACAATGAGAGGCTACGGGACCTGAACCTGTTCAGCCTTCACAAGAGAAGGCTGAGGGGGGACCTGGTGACCGTCTATAAACTCACTAGGGGGGACCAGAAGGGTTTGGGGGAAACCTTGTTTCCCCTAGTGCCCCCCGGGATAACAAGGAATAACACCCACAAGCTGTTGGAGAGTAGGTTTAGATTAGACATCCGTAGGAACTACTTCACAGTTAGGGCAGCTAGGATCTGGAGCCAACTTCCAAGGGAAGTGGTGCTGGCTCCTACCCTGGGGATCTTTAAGAGGAGGCTTGATGCCTACCTGACTGGGGTCATTTGAGCCCAGTTTTCCTCCTGCCCAGGCAGGGGGTTGGACTTGAAGATCTACAAGGTCCCTTGTGACCCTACTTCTATGATTCTATCAACTATACATTTATGTAGTGTTAATGTTTGGCAGCTTCAGCCTGGCCCTAAGTCAATTGCTAAAGTAAGGGTGACAAGGTTTCTTGGGTGAATTTGATATCTTTTATTAGACCAACCCAAATGGTTGGAGAATGATTATTAAGCAAGCTTTCGGGTTCAAAAACCCTTCGTCGGGTAAGTAAGGGTGAGAATCTTTTCTAAGAGCACCTGCTTACCAGGATACTGAGCACAGAAGATTCCCTTCTTTGCAGCCTGGAGTCTGTCTGTGTTAAGACAAATCTTCCCAGATGACCTTAGTGAGTGATATGTATGTAACCTGGGTATCCCCAAGTCCCCCCCCCCCCTCCCCAATAAAAGGGGAAAGCCAGCAGGGCACCCGTGCTAGGGGTAGACACTGCAGTCTACTCACAGTTCCCTCCCACCTATCATGTCTCAGTAGAGGAGGAACAGAAAACAATGTCTTAACCAGGTACAAAATTAATATATATAAACTAAGGTGAGTATTTACAGTTTACAAATATATATGACTATAACTATATACATACCCATATACAAGCAGATAAGCATAATGGTCCAACCAATAGGAACAGGTAAGTACAACAATAAATGACACCCTAAAATACAAGGTGTACAGTTAATAGTTAATAAACACTCCAAAGATACACGCGCTTGTCAAACAATCACTAAAACACTCCAGAATATGAGGTGCAAGAGTTCTCTAGGGGTCCCCCTCCTTCAGAGGGTCCCTTCCTCCTGCCTCTCCTAGTAAGGCTATCTCCCCTGAGTGTCACTCCCTGGTGGGAGACCCATTGCCCCACTAACTTACGTGTCCCAATGAGCCAGGTGGGGATTGTCCATAAGCTGCCCTGGCCTGGCTAATGTTTCTCCAGGGGAGGCCTCAGTCCCAGGCCTCAGGGGAGCAGTGTGGCTTGCTCACATGTCCCAGTGGCTCAATCCTTCTCAGGGCAAGTTGCAGGCCTGGGCTGCCTTGTGCATGCCCAGGGTGATGCCACTCCGAATACTGCTTCCCACACTCAGGAACCGTTCCTTTCCTGGGGCCCTTGTGGACCCACTGCAGGGTATAGGTCCCAGACCACCCAGCCTCTCCTTCTCCAGGGCCTTACGCACCACAATGACTCACCCTTCAGTAGCACTGGCTCCCATGCCTGGCCTCACGCCATGGTCGGAGACCCAAGCTGCCTTGCTGCAGCTCCCAGGGTCCCGGGTCCCTCACAGACTCTCCGTGCAGCAATGCCTGCACTGCAGCCTGACCTTGTGCCATGGTTGGAGACTCAAGCCACCTTGCTGTAGCTCCCAGGGTTCTGGTTTCTCGCAAACCCTCCGTGCAGCGATGCCTGAACTGCCCACCACTTCCACCCAGTGGTGGAAACTTTCAGGTTCTTCTGGGCAACCGGATACTCCCGCTGGGCAGCATTCCCAGCTCTTCTTGGCCCCAGGACCTCTTCCTTCTGTCTCGGACGGCCAGAGCCGACTCGAGTTGCGTTAGAAATTGGTCGTATGTTAGGGCGGGCTGGTGAATGGAGAGGCAGACACAACTTATCGGTTGCAAAAAACTTTACTCACGCCGCTTGCAATCACGATGCAGGTGGTCCGGTCGTCTGAACAACCACGCGAGTTGTTCCAGCTGGCGGGGCCCAAGCCAGTTAATCCATCTGCAATTCAAAGCCGGCGGGGAAAAGGTACGTCTGGGATTGTGCTCGGCGACAGGAAGAAAGATCGATAGGTGATCAGTCTATCGATCGGCAGCCGCAAGTCAGATAACTTCGGAGGCACTCTGCAGCGTGCCCAAAGCTCTTCGACTTGGGCGGAAGTCGCACGGAATTTTAAACGGCTAGTGAGCCAATTACTAGCCACCACGTGTGAATAATTTAGCACTGGCCAATAGCGGGGCACAAATTTACATTCGAATAGCGGGAACTCTTTGCACCGTGCATTTCTGTGCTGCAAAGAAGAAATGCACCCTGCAAAGAAAGCTGCAAATTGGCGGGAACTCTCTTGCACCGAGGTTTCTCCGTGCAGCAAAAACCCTCGCTGTGCAAGAGGCTCTCATGTGGC
>NW_005843144.1:186020-186395 GCF_000455745.1 Alligator sinensis | reverse complement strand
GACCTGATGTACTGGATCAGTATCCGGACGGTGGGACTTAGTATGCTTGACTAACGGGAGGCGTACAAATTTAGTTAACATCTTCCAGATGTCTTGCCAATCATTCAAATTTTTGGTGGGAAAGGCTGTACCAGTAAGAATTTTATAAATGTACTGCAAATCAATAGAGATGATTGGAACAGGAAGCGTATCGTCATGATATGCCAGACAATGCTCCAATACCTTTAGGAATCCTAACAGTTCACATTTTTGGGACGAACTATCATCTGGATCGGCTTGGAATGTTTCCTTATCGTGACAAGCCTTGCAATAGTATCCATAGCCTCCTTCATGTCTGGAGGTTCCATCTGAGGCCATCCACGCTGGTGCAGAAGG
>NW_005843144.1:171810-182116 GCF_000455745.1 Alligator sinensis | reverse complement strand
TCTCAATTGCAGCAGAACACTCTGCCGTGCAAAGGAGCTCTCACGTGGCCAAGAAATTCCATAGTGCCGAGGCACCAAAATCACTGGGTCGTGACACCTTCTTCTTCCCCCACTGAGTATGCCACATGCTTTGCAGGCAGCTGCTTATATCTCCTTCTGGGGCTCTGCCCCCAGATTGAAAATGAACCAATCTGGGGGCTGCAACTACAATTCCCAATTAGGTCTGCTCCTGACTGCCCCGCCCCCCTCCCCCCACCCCCTTTGGAGTAGAGGCTGAATGGACTCTCCTCTTGGCTTCTTCCCTGTCTGTCTCCAGTTGGTGGGTTTTGCCCCACCAGTCGCTTTCATTGTTTCCTAAGCCCAGAGAGCTGGGCAAAGCCTGGCAAGCCCACCACATTACACCACCTTACATGTGCCTTTGTGTTGACAGCTCCATTTCACTACTGCGTACATACAAACCTGCCCTGCAGAATGCCAGAAGTGGTGTATGAAGGAAGCCCCAGCCCCTGTACAAAGCATTACCCACTGTCCAATGCTGTGCTCCTTGTTGAGATAGCATTCCTTGTTTAAAGAGCTGAACCAATAGCAAGGCAGACCACACCTTGTGCCTTGAATATGCTTCCCTGGTGCACAATCATTACTAAAGGCCCATGCAGGTGAAAGACACACCTGCCCCCTATTAAAGAGCACTCAGAAATGTGCTTGGAAATTATTTTTTCTCCCAAGCTTGAGGTCAAGCTAGAGTTTGAACGTCAGTTTACTGCAGCACTACATAAGTGCCTGCATTTTGGTAAAGAGAGCTGCTCCTGTAAGGACAGGGAACAGCATATGCTGCTTATTCTCAAGAATGAGTGCAGGAGGTAGGACTGATTTGTGTGCAGACAAGGGCATGGGCCAGCCTGGGTCAGTGCAGAGGAGCAGGATGTTATGTAGAAGTGCATACATAGCCCTGTGGCTAGGTCCTGTGGCTGGTAGTGATTCTTTTTTCCTGTTTTAAATTTTTAAAACTGGCCTGTGCTGTCTGATCTGTAGGAACATTACTGCCTGGTTGCTCCCTGCTGGCACCTTGGGTGGGGAGTAACATTCATCCACAACAATACAGCTTCCAATAAGACTTTAACACAGTAAAACAGCAAAGCAAAAAGATTTAAAATGCTCTGGCGTATAGCCATTGCATAACAGCCACAACAGAGACCTGCACTTTTGCCCTGATACCTGTCACTGAGTGCATGTGCGTGGAATGTGTGTGCCACTGTGAACATGTAATGTTGCACGTGTGTTGTTTACTTTGTGTCACTGTGTGAGCACATGTAGCACTGCATGTCTCTCGCTTTTTGTGTGTGTGTTTCTGTGTGTGTGTCTCACTAGTGCCTGTACACACATCTTTTTCTGAATTACTAAGTACTCCTATTAGCTATTTATTTAACCTCATTTTGCAGGTGGGTGAATGCCCTTAACAGTGTCACACAATTTTATTGCTGCCAATCCATAAATCAAGGGAGTTACTTTCCTCTCAACTGCCAAAGGAATTGCAATTAGTGGGTCTCTAGCTACAGGCCTCTGACCCAGATACTGGGGATGTACTGATGGACAGCACCAGCCTATTGACAGAAGCGGGAGAAGGCAAGGGCTGGGAAGGAGCCTTGCTTCTCTCACTAATGAAGTATGAAGGGATATGGAGAAAAAGCCACACAACCCTTTGTTTCTCCAGAAGGCCCCAGCCTTCTAGGGCAGAAGCAGGAGCCCTCTGGGACAGCCCTTGCCTGTAAGGTCTGAAACAGAGGGGATACTTGGGTATAGGGGCAGTGTTTGCTCACTGTACATCCATCCCTTGTCTCTGCACATTCATTAAGGAATGAACCACTGAACATCCATCTCTGCACATGCATCATCCATCACTACATGCCCCTTCACTTTTCACTGCATGCTCATCACCTAAAAACATCCACACCCTATCACTATAGGGCATGACCTGTCACTGCACTCCCACCCTATGCTGCATGTCCACCCTTTCTTCACTGAAAGCTCAAGATCTTACCATTGCAACAAGTTGCACTTCAATTCATGTCAATCCTCCCATCCTCCTCTCAGAGCAGGCCAATTCCTCCATCAGCCTACATCGACTCCCCATTTGCTGTATTTCTGCCCTATTGTTGCTTGCCCATCCATAGCAGCACATGTCCTCCTCAGCAGCTCAGAGGCTGAGAGAGATCTTGGAGTCATAGTTGACTCCAAGATGAACATGAGCCAGCAGTGCAATGAGGCCAGCAACAAAGTCAATCGCACCTTGTCATGCATTAGCAGATGCATGACCAACAGATCGAGGGAGGTGATGCTCCCCCTCTATGCAGCACTAGTCAGGCCACAGTTGGAGTACTGTGTCCAGTTTTAGGTACTGCACTTCAAGAGGGACACGGAGGATCTGAAAAGGGTTCAGAGGAGGGCCACCTGCATGATTAGTGGTCTCCGTGAAAGACCCTACGAGGAGAGGTTGAGAGATCTGGATCTCTTCAGCCTATACAATAGACGGCTGAGGGGTGACCTTGTGGCCGCCTATAAATTTATCAGGGGAGGACAGCAGGGAATTGGGGATGCGCTGTTTACCAGAGTACCCCAGGGAGTAACTAGGAATAATGGGTGCAAACTAGTGGAGAGTAGATTTAGGTTAGACATTAGGAAGACATTTTTTACAATAAGGGTGGCCAGTCTGGAATGGGTTTCCAAGAGAGGTGGTGCTGTCACCTAACTTGGAGGTCTTCAAGAGGAGGCTTAACAATCACCTGGCTGGGGTCATCTGACCTCAGTCCTCTTTCCTGCCAGGGGCAGGGGGTCAGACACGATGATCCATTGGGTCCCTTCTGACTCTATAATCTATGAATCCTGTTATTACTGCTCACCCATCCCTCCTTACTGGTGTTCTCACGAGCCCACACCGAGTATGCAGGTATCCCCATTAAGTACTCTTGAAGTGCCTGTCCCAGCCCTGATGCCTAGTCTGATCAGTGATCACACTTTCTGTGTAGGTGGCACAGGGAAGTGCTGGGTTATCCCAGCCTTGGGGGTGCACTAGCATGTGGTAAATGTTCACTTTTGAATTATCTGTCACAGTGCAAGGCACGCTCTGGCTTGGACAGCCTGGGAGGGGTCTATGCCTCTGTGGAGTGCTTGGGGGATTTGAAACCTTAGTTCTGATCACCCTCCCTGTAATGGCACCGCAAGTGGGTGTGCAGCATGGATGTGCCATTATGAGAGCAGTCCGACGCTCTGGAGCTTAGATAGCACTTTGAGAGGCTTCCACTTTGATGCTGCCATGACAGGACACCAGGTCTATGTTAAAGTGACAGGTCCAGAGAAGCCGAGAGTTATAAATGAAGCCATTTCTGACAGTAGCATACCTAATACTGAGCTGTCCCGTAAAATTTCATCTCTCTCTATACATTGCTCATCTGAATCCCAAAGGCCTCAATTATTCTCAGCTAAGGCACCTCTCTCAACAGCTGGACTGAATGGGGAGGGACTGGATGGAGTCAGCACAAGAAAGCGTGCAGCTCGTGTAGTGGGATGTCTGAGGCAGGGTCAGGGGTGCAGAATAGAGCTGGAGAGGTATGATCACACCACACAGCCTGGAGCCTTGTCATGGAGGGTGGGCCAAAGAATGAAAGCAAAACTGCAGTGGGCATAGCAGTGCTTGAGTATCAGCCCCTCCCCTTAAGTATCTTGCATGGGATACTGGTAACACTGCATTGCTTGTGGCAGATGTGCAGTATACATACTCCTGGCAAACAAGGAGCATGTCAACATATCTGCTGTTGGATGTGGGCAAAACTATAGTGGGTAATTCAGTACAGGATGCATAGCACAACCAAGATGAAATAAGCCCATTAAATGAAGAGCTCAACCTGCTTTTAAAGGATGCTGAGTGAGGTTCATATCCTGGAGGTAAGTGACACTGTTTGCTGAAAGATTTTTGTATGCTGCTCAAGGAGCCTGTGTTTCTAAAAGCTGCCTCTGTCCCCCGTTATTTTCTCCTTCACACGGCCCATTCCAAAATGAATCAAAAGCCCTCTCCCTCAACCTTCTCAATGTTTGAGCACGTAGTGTGTTGCTCTGATTCTGATCAGTCATAAAGTCATGACAGCCCAGGCCTAGGGACATGCCATGGATGTTCGTGAGCCAGAATCATTTGAGAGAGAAGCTCTGGGGTCTTTCTGAACTCATGACATCTTGCTAAGCTACCACTTTTCTGACAGGGACCAGGGAGGGAGAGCCGTTGGGCTCTTGCCGTTTTGTATTTAAGCCGTCAGCTCCAATAAAGTCACTGATGCAGTGAGTTTGGAGATCTCAGCTGCATCCTTACTTATTATTTGTCTGCACTACAAGAGTACTGCATAATGTGATATGGCTCAGCATAACTGGCAACATCTGTGTTAAAGAGACCTGAGGCTGAGATAGCAAGGGGAAGGTTGGGACTGTGAAGTGCCAACAGAGCTGAGGAAAGGAACAAGTGGAGGGGGTTTGAACTGTGCTGCATGTAGGGTGACCACCCATCCCTACTGGGCAGGACAGCCTCAGAATGGGAACTTCAAGTCTGGTCCTGGGCTGCATGACTTCGGGACAACATTTGTTTTGGATTCACCGTATTGTGCAGGGATCTGAGTTTCTTCTTGCAAGCTGGCAGTGTTCCAGGAGCAGGATACAGGGGGTGCCACGTGCATGTGCACACCAGTACACATGCACGTGGCCTGGAATACAGTCGGGTGGAACGGAGAGCAGCTCCTTGCAGGTAAGTCTGTGGGGCAGAGAGGGCATGGGGAGGGGGGTGCAGATTTAGGCTCCCATGGTGAAGGAGGGAGAGGTGAAGGAGCTGAGGCTGGGGATGCTGCCCAGTAGGGTGCTGTATGGGGACTGGGGCATGTAGTAGGGCTGTGCAAAATTTCACCATCTGTTTTGTTTCGATGCTGTTTCGACTTGTTTTGAGCTTGAAATAGCAAAATCAAAATGAAACAGAGGGCTTCAAAACAGCATCGAAGTGAAACAAGGCCAGTCGAAACGTTTCAAAAGTTTCAAAATGTTTTGAGTTTTGAAGCAGCAGCCCAGCCAGGTGGTGTTAGACAGGGGAGAGCCAGGGCTGTGCTCTCAGCAGCTCCGCACAGCCCCATGTGGCACAGCCCTAGCATGTAGTTGGACAGAGCCTCAGACAGCTCATCCAGAGGCCACGGGGGGGATGGCTCCTCATCACTGCACACAACCCTGGGGGCATGGGAAGTATGTGCCCCCCCATATTTATGTATGAGGAGGGGGTGGATGCGGGCTGTCCCCTGCAAGCTCAGGGATCCCCCACCCTGCTGCCTTTCCCTCGGGGATCCCCCACCCTGCCTGCCCAGCAGCAGCGGGGGCAGGGGTGGTATGTAGTTGTGCCCCACACTTCTGTGCAGGCAGGGGGTGCATGGCCAGCATGGGGCTCCCAGGGGAAAGGCAGCAGGGTGGGGAGTCCCAAGCCCACAGTGGGCAACCCGCAATCCACCACACTCTGCTCAGCTCTCCTCCGGCCATGGCAGGAAGGAGGGAAGTGGGGAAGAGGTGAGCATGTGTCCCGCCTTTCCATTTTGAAAAGGTGGACACCTTATCTGCATGGTCAGCACTTGTGAGGGCAGCTGGCAGAGACTTGCAGAGACCGCGCTCCTTACCAGGCTATCAATTGGTCACTGCTGTCTACTGTAAAATCCACACTCCTGCTACAGGTTATTATAGGTTTTTAATGAAAGCAACAAAAAGAAGGAAATGTCCTGAAATAAGGAACAGGGGGATTTGGTCCCTGTGAGCAGCTTCCTCTGTGAGAGCAGCTAAATCAAAAGCTGAGGAGTCTGCCAGGTGGAATTTGACAGGTTCCTTATTTAAGGTCAGCCAGTCACTGGTAGCTGCTTTGCTTATGGTGGCACTGAGTAGCTGTAGAATAAAGGACTGGTGGCTCAAGGTAAGCCAGCTACCTTGGCAGGCAGACAGAGGCCTTTGAACTCAGTGAACATGCAGCACAAACTTAGCATTTCAGACTTGTAAAGTCAGCTTCTTAATGACTTGGATTTTCTTTCTCACCTAAGAAGACGACATTTCTGCAGAGCTTTGAAATGTCACTGAGCGTTTCCAGCAGGGGCTGCTGCCTTCACAGGGAGAGAGAACCTGACAAGCCCCCCCACACCCCTACCCCCACCCTTGCACTCTGCTGTGTAGGGCAAGGAAGCCAGCACAGCCTCATAAAGGGCAGGCAGGGAGTGAAGGGTGAGCAGGGAGTGCTGGGGTTAGTGGAAAAACCTGTCTTTGTCCCTGTCCTCCTGGGGTTCTGGGAGCTCCCGTGGATGCCAATGAGCTAAGCAGAGGGTCTGGGAGGCAGAACCCCTAGGTTCTGTTCCTGGGTCTGGTAGTGACTAGCTTTGTGGTCTTACATCAGCCCAGTCACCTCTGAGTGCCTCAGTTTCCCCATCTGGTGAAGTTGAATCCACCACAGTGGGCAGAGGCTGAAGACCCATAAAGAATTCTAGGGCGTTTATATACATGTTCCAGAAGTGTGTGTCGGGGGCGCTTTAATTAGAGCAGCTCTGAAAGCCACTGTATTTAAAGCACCTGGAGCATCTCATGTATCAGTGTCCCCACACGGAAAAATGACAGTGAGGATGCTTTAACAAAACTCGTTGACTGAGCTTTAGTTAAAATGCCCCTGCCACCGTTTTTCAGTGTGGGCACACTGATACATGAGACTCTGGATTCTGCTGGCACATGGTGATTACCACGCTCCAGTAGACTCAATTAATTGAGTCTGCTCCAATGCGCTATAATTACAGTGCATTGGAGCAGCCTTTCTGTTTGTGTATAGGTGCCCCTAGATATCAGTGATTTCAGAATAAAGGAGTCCACTAAGCTAAGAGAAAATGCTATCACTTCAGCAAAGTGGTGTCAAGAGCAACCTGCCAACAAGAAAGCATTAATAAATTGGACATGCTGGATTCTACTCCCCAAGGGCAAAGGGGACTGCAGTGGGGCCAAAGGTGTATGCAGTACATACTTAGGCATATCCCATGTATATATACAGCCACACACATACAGATGTTCTGATGCCTGTGTAGGCTTATCCATGAACTTGGTACACTGTTGGAGACAGCCTGTGCTTCAGGGGAGGATGTAGCCCTGGTTCAATGGTTCTGCAAGCACTGGCACCTGCTACTTGAACCCCTGGCATGATTTCATATATTTGCGTTGTATGCCACACACAGAAAACACACACTAACAACACATGCAATGCTTACTCCTGCAAGCCAGGGAGGGTGGGACTGTGCATGGCTCTCAGAACTATCCCGTGGAGTGACTGCATAGACACCTAGGCATACCTTTCTACCCTGTCCAGCTCTGCTGTTCACATGGGCCAGGCTTGGCTGTCATTCTTGTTCTAACAATGTCAGTGGCTGCCTTCACCTCAGTGCTGCTTGAGAGCTGTAGGAAGAGGCTTTCCATGGAGCAGGGAGACAGAGGCTTTTTTTCCAGCTCAGCAAGCCTTGGTGATCTTCTATTTTCCACTTTGTTACCCTTGCTGCTTGAGTGGGAGCTATGCTGACAGTAAGGGGTGATGCCCCCTATGTAGCTGGGATCTGGGCCCCACTATTCTGTAAACTGGAGCCTTATCAGTCCCAACACATTGCACATTTCACTGTGCCAGTGGGGCTACCTGGCACTGTTCGTTTGCTGAGGTGAAGTGACAGCAGCAGCTGCACAGCGAGTAGGAGGAGAGCTGCCCAGCAACACTGTGTGGCTGCTCGCCACAGGCTACCTGAGCATAGGGTTGGGAGCTTGCCTCTCTCCCAGCCCTGATGCCAGACCATGCCACCCACCAGGACCCATCTACTGCAGAGACACCTCCCCAACCCTGGTTTAGACAGAGCCCCTGTTCCAATGACCTGCCTGTTCTCTGGGTTAAATGGCCCCGTGCCATGTGTGGCAGGGGGGAGACAAGCTCTGGGGTGGAGGGGGCTGGCTGATAGGATGGACTGCCCTATGAGACTGGTGGGCAGCAGGTGGCATTAGATACAGGGCTTGCATCTTTGTTCACTGTGCCATCTGATGGCCATTCCTCCCTTGTTGTATCTAAGTTGCACATTTCAGATCCAGCATAGAAGCAGGCTAGCCAAGAAACTTTCAAAATGCTACTCCACAGGAAAAACCTGTCTGCATATACCTATCTATACCCTAGTGAAAGCTCCAGGGGTGGTGTGAGGAACATCAGGTGTAGCATGATGTGCCTAGGCATGGGAAGGCCACATGGAAGAAGGGCAGGGCTCACAGACACCAGGTGTGTTAGGGTGGGGTTAGAATAATTGAAAATTAGGGTTGGAAGGGACCTCAAGAGGCCATCTATTTGAAGCAGGACCATTCCCAACTTATATCATCCCAGGCAAGGCTTTGTCTAGCTGGATCTTAAAAACCTCCAAGGATGGAGCTTCTACCACTTCTCTGGGTAACCTGTTCTAGTGTTTTACTACCCTCCTAGTGAGAAACTTGTTCCTAATATCTAACCTAAACTTCCCTTGCTGCAACTTGAGACCATTGCTCCTTGTTCTGTCCTCTGTCACCACTAAGAACAGTCTAGCTCCATCCTCTTTCAAACCCCCTTCAGGTAGCTGAAGCCTGCTATTAAATCCCCCTTCTCTAGACTAAATAAGACCAATTTCCTCAGTCTCTCTTGATAAGTCATGTGCCCCAGCCCCCAAACCATTTTTGTTGTCCTCCACTGGACTCTCTCCAATTTGTCCACTTCCGTTCTGTAGTGGAGGGCCCAAAACTGAACACAGTACTCCAGATGTGGCCTCACCAGTAACTGAATAGAGGGGAATAATTACTTCCCTTGCCCTTCTGACAACACACCTACCAGTGCAGCCCAATATGCAGTTAGCCTTCTTGGCAACAAGGGAATACTGCTGGCTCATATTCAGCTTATTGTTCACTGTAACCCCCAGGTCCTTTTCTGCAGAGGTGCTGCCCAGCCAGTCAGCCCCCAGCCTGTACTGGTGTACAGTGGCAATGTATAGGTGGTGCACAGGGGTGCCTGTGCACCTCCTGAGAGCACTGGTGCATCCCCTGTCAGGCAGCATTCCTGGGGGGGGCAGGCGAGAGCACTGGTGCCCCCCCCCCCCCCGAGACTGCCGGCCGGAGAGTGTGTCAGAATAAGTGGTTCCCCCACGGCGGCCGATCCTGCCAACCCAGAAGTGCCAGTGGCACATCCAGAAGTGCCAGCGGTACTCTGCTGCCCATTGTGGGTCAGCAGGATCAGCTGCTGTAGGGGCCCCTGGTTGCTGACTGTCCAGTCGGGGGGGTAAGTGCCCCCTGCCCCCCAACTCAGGAGACACCAGTTGCCCATGATGGTGCATATGATTCTTACATCCTAAGTGCAGGACTTTGCACTTTTCCTTGTTGAACCTCATGAGATTTCTTTTGTCCCAATTCAGGCAACCCCTGCTTAATGCTCTTAATTGGTTCCAGAAAAAACAAGTGTTAAGAAAAACCACGCTAAGTGAAACCCATTTGCCTATAGAAATGAATGTAAATATAGATAATTGGTTACCGCCACCACCTCTCCCCACTAGCGCACTGGGCACTCCAGTCCCATGTGCCAGCCTGGACCTGCACTCCTGCTGCCCTGCCCTGGGTCCCTGCCGGCCCTGGCCCTAGGCACTGTCACAGGCCCAGTGCTGATGCCCATCTCTCTCACTGACTGCTTTTAACTGCCGCTACCTCTCCCCACCCACCCGCTGGCCACTCCAGCCCCATGTGCCAGTCTGGGCACCGGCACTCCTGCTGCCCCACTCTGGGCATGGGCCCCTGCTGGCCCTGGTCTCAGACCCTGCACTCCTGTTGCCCCACCCTGGGTGCAGACCCCCACTAGCCCTGGCCCTGGGCACTGGTACAGGCCCCACACTCCTTGCCATTGCCGCTGCTTCAGCTAGTGAACTCAGACTGGTGGGGTGGTGGAGCATCCCACAGGGGCAGGGTGGATATATGCAGCCGGCCAGGAGTGGGAGTGGTTTACAGCTGGCCAGGAGTGGGGGGCGGTTTGCAGCCTCCCTGCTACTTGCCCAGCTGGCCGCAAACCCCACCCCAGTCCTAGCCAGATGCAAAACTGCCCCTAACCCTGCTCCTGTAGGACGCTTTACCGCCCCACCAGTCTGAGTCCACCAGCTGCGCCTGTCTTCTCCCCACCCCCGCAAGCTCATGCCCACCTCCCCACTTGCTGCTACTCAGTTACCACCCCCCCCACCTGGTCGCT
>NW_005843144.1:158053-171736 GCF_000455745.1 Alligator sinensis | reverse complement strand
TACAGTGAAACTGGCTCAGTAGTCGAGGAGCTGGCTTTGCCTGTGAAGACTAAGGTGAAAGAGGCATTGAGTACTTCAGCCTTTTCTACATCCTTTGTTACTGCTTCGCCTCCCACATTCAGTAGGGACCCACACATTCCCTGATCCTCTTGTTACTTACATACTTGTAGAAACCCTTCTTGCTACCCTTCATGTCCCTCGCTATCTGCAACTCCAGTTGCACTTTGACCTTCTTGACATAATCCCTGCATGCCCGAGCAATGCTTTTATACTCCTCCCTAGCTGTTTGTCCAAGTTTCCACTTTATATAAGCTTCCTTTTTGTGATTTAATTTACAAAAGAGTTCCCAAGCTGGTCTTCTGCCATACTTGCTAGGCTTTGTGCGCATCAGGATGGTTTTTTTCCTGCACTCTCAGTAAGGCTTCTTTAAAGTACAGCCAGCTCTTCTGGACTCCTCTCTACCTCTCAGCCTCGTTTCCCAGGGGATCCTGCCCATGAGTTCCCTGAAGAAGTCAAAGTCTGCTTTTCTAAAGTCCAGGGTCTATACCAGGGGCAGGCAATTATTTCAGGTGGAGGGCCGCTTACCAAGTTTTGGCAAGATGTTGAGGGCTGCATTGGTAGCCCCACCCTTTGACAGGTGACCCACCCCCTGGTCACCATCTGAAACCAGAAGTCCTGCCCCCTAACCGCTGACCTTTGTACCAGAAGTCTCTCCCCTTGCCCCTAGAAGTACTCCTTTCAGCAAGGGATTTTGACATCTCAGAACCAGAAAAATACCAAATTATATTCTAAAAAGCAAACATCTAAAACATTCATTAATTTGATTTCAAAAAATATTTTTGCCCTAGTTTACATGTGTTTGTGCAGTGTACATGGAGATGAATAGCTTAAAATAAAGTCTTATGCTTGTATATTGTGCGGGGGGTATAGGTTTGTGACGGGCTGTGGGTGTGTGCGTATGTGGGTTGACGAATCATATGGGTGTGTGTGTGGACATGTGGGGTGTGGGTGGGTATAGAGTTTGTGGGGATCTGTGTGTGTGGGGAGGGTGGCTGGAGTGTGAGAGGGGGTGTGGGTATGGGGGGGTCTGCATGTATGGCAGTGTGTGTGAGGGGGTGCATGTGTATGGTAGGGGGTGTGTGTGGGACTCATTCTATGAACACACACACACACACACACACACTCTGTCCCTGCCTGCCAGGCCATACCCACAACAAGTGGCACAGGCGGCGTCAGCTCCAAGGTGATTGGGGCCATGCCACACTGCAGGGAGGGGGCTCCAACAGCAGTGGGCCCTGAGTACCCCATGGTTGTTGCTGCTGTGGGGATGAGCTATGGGCCCTGTAGGGGGGCTGGGGCCCTGCAGTGGGGGGTTGAGGCCCTGCAAGGGGGCTGTGGGCCCTCTGGGGTGGGGGGGCTGGGGCCCTGCAAGGGGGGAAGTCCATGTGCTGTGGGAGGGGGCTGCAGCCTGTGGCAGGTATGGGACCCATCTCTCTGAGTAGCTCCCTCCACACAGTCCCCTTGCACCTGCACACACACATCCCACACCCCGCACAACATCCCTCCATGCTCACCTACCTGCATCCCCCCGCATCCTCTTCCCACCCCCCCACACCTCCCCATCACACATCCATTGTGCCCAGCTGCCAGATAGGATGAGACCTGCTGGCAGAAGCTGTGGCTGCCGGGGTAGCTGTCTCCACATCCTAGTTAGTAAGGAATCAGAGGGAGCTGTAGTTGTTCTATGATAAGAAAACCAAAAGCAAACATCAAAACATATAGCTATTTAGAATTTATTTCATTATGATGATAGAGACTTCCAAATTGTTTTAAAATTGTAAATATATCAATAAAATATTACCCAACTGATCACACATGCTCTTGCTCTCCCTCTTTTGTTTTAATTGTGGAAGAACATGAATTTTGGGATATTTTAAAGAGTGAATTTGCACTTTTTGTGCAACCAACAGTTTTGTTCACTTCTATCAGTGGGTTTGGAATGTGTTCTGCAGATGCATCTTGCCTGCCTCAGGGGACAAGGTGGGCCAGATGGACTGAATCACTCCTCCACCCCATGCTTTCACAGTACCAGCACGGGCTACTCAAGAGATAAGGCTGGTTACAGAATTTAAAGTGTCTCCGAACTTAATGAGCAGTAAGATCAGCTTGAAATAGATAAACCAGTGAGTGCCTAGGTATTTAGCGAAGTGGGCATAGAATAATTTGGTTTGACAGAGTGTGGAAAACTAGTAGTGAGGACCCAGGTTGACCCACAGCTTTGTCCCAGGAAGGCAAATAGAGACTTATTTTGTGAGAGTTGTTACCAAGCTACTTTCAGTCTGGGGTCTGCCTTCCCTCTAACCCTTTCCCCTAGCACTACTGGAGTTGGCATTCTTCTTTGCTTGCTGTTCCAAGCTTAGGACAGTTGTCAAATTCCTTCTCAGAGGTGGCTGCATCTCACATATGGCATGATGTCTGCTTATGCAGCTGGAAAGAATTTTGAGAGAAAGGAAACTAGCAGCAGACAGATAACCCATGGGATATATCCCATACCAAGAAGACACCAGATGAACTTAGAGTCCTAGGCCCCTAGGCCTAGTCCTGAGATCAGGTGGGACTCTACACAAATGGCCTAAGTTGGCATGGAGCCAAACACAGCTGGTGCTTAGAGAGGCAGCATTCTAGTATTGATGCCCCCAAATTAAATTAAATAATTTATTTGCTTTGGCTTCAAAAAATCCTTTGCTGTAACTTCAGTGAGGCAAGCAAGGCCCGGTTACATGCAGTTTCCTTGCAGTGGTGTGTAGCACAGTGGGTACCAAGGAGCTGGGGAGGAGTCAGAGACATAAGCAACTTCTTGATGGGATGGGAAAGAGGCCCCACCCTAAAGAAGATGCTGAGACTCAGGATCCTATGGGGCTGCTCTACCTGCTACCACATGGACAGGAACCTACTAGGGCTTGCAGAGGAAATGGGCATTCTTCCCACTCCCTCATTGTCACAGACCCTTTGCAGCCAAAGGAGAAGACAGCATAGGGAGGGGCAGTGGCAATGAATAGGGGGTGTACGTGCCTCCCTTGAGAGTGCTGGTGCACCCCCTGACAGCGAACATTTCCCGCTTAAGTGACGGGCAGTGGGGCAGGCTGGAGCACTGGTGCCCCTCCCTGAGAGCGCCAGTCAGGGAGTGGGGGTGCCAGGAGAAGAGCCGCTGGCACTACCTGGTCAGCACACGTGACTGGTCACTGACTGGCCACTGGGGAAGGGGGGGGGGGGGGGCAAATGCCCCACCTGAGTCAGGATGCACCAGTTGCCCATGGGGAGGGGCTTTAGAACAAGCAGCCAGTGGGGAGAAAACAGCAAGGAGGGGAGGGACCCAAAGATGGCTGCAGTGCTGAGGAAAGATTGTGAGGGAAAGGAGTACAGGTGGAAGGAGTGAGCTGTGCAAAATGAATGGGAGAACTACAGCTCCTTCACCTATTGCGGCATGGAAGGGAAAGGATAACCCTCACCAGTCAAGGCTATAGCAAGTAAATATGGAGGTTTACACTTGAAAACAGGCCTGTGGCAGAATCAAAATGGGCTTGTTTCAAAGCAGTTTTTCTTTATGCTTGAAGAAAGTATACACTTCTCATGAGAGTTTTGTGCTTTTAGCACAGCCTTCCTGCCATCTACCAGAGATGTATGCGTGGGCAGGCAGACATGTCAGGGGCTGTGTGTTTAGGATATAAGTGAGTAGCACCAATTAAAAAGCTCAGTCTCTCTCCCATGGGCAATTCTGATATTTCAACACCTGTTTTTGTCCCAAATGGAGATGTAAAGTCCAAATATCAAGACTTAGCATAACAGAAAATTCAAAAACATTGTGTCACCTCCTGTCATGCTCAGCAGACTTCCATTAGAGACCAGCTTTGAGGAGAAAATGGAGGCATGAGGCTTCCCAAGTTCAGCTCTGAAGACTGTACTCGGGTGGCTGAGAGGTTAATATAAACCCAGTCCAAACTCACATATTTCATTTGCATTTTCCTGATGGAAAATAAAAATATTTCAGCAAAATCAGCATTGTTCTGTGGAAAATGTCAGTTCTGCACAAAGTGTAGTAAGCGTGTTTCCAGTCAAACACATTTAGAGAGAAGTTTCCTGGTTAACCCTGACTATGGCAGCTATGGCCCACACTAGGTTCAGGCACAGAAGACTCTGTCAGGCACACTGCAGTAGGCAAACCCTCAGTGTGAATATGCTGCACAAGTATGCAAGCCCTTGCTAGCATCAGGGCAGCTTGCTCATTACTAACTGTACCCGAGTCTTGTATCGATGCAGTGGGATTCCTGTACAGCTTTGCACCAGTCTGCCATGATTACAGCAGCACTTGCACTAGTGTGTGCCTTGACTATGGCAGGGCTTTGCACAGAAGTGGTATGACTACACTGAGGCTTTGCCTTGATGCAGGATAACAATATCAGGGCCTTCCACTAATGCAAAATGACTGCAGTGGGGCCTTATGTAGGTATGGTTCTGACATGCAGTAAGTGTGCCAAAATAGAATATTGGTCTTAAATTCACCATTTTAGGACCTTCTGGATCAGCACAAAACATACTGCGAAGTAAACAGAATTCCACAGCACTTGTTTTTTTTCAGGGAAGTATGCAGGCTAGATGATAGGAACCAGGGACTGATACTGGTTTTATGGCACATTATAAACCTACCCAATTCCTGAATTTGCCCTACACCCAAAGGTGATATTACCCTCCTCCCTTTTAATAAGCTTTGATTTCCTAGTAATCATCTTCTCTTCTGACAGTGTTAGAGTGATGTTGGAGCCTTGATGGTGTAGGAATTGAGAGAGGCAAGGACTTCTTTAAGGCGATATCTATTAGACGAACTGCACCTTTGGGATACAGTTAGGTCAACTTTCAAACAAGACATTCTTCATCAGGTTTGAGGAGTGAAAGCCTTTTTTTTCTCCTAACTGTTTGTCTTTTCCTCCTGGGAATTTCTGTTCCCCCTGACATTTCACAACTGTACCAACTTTTTGAGGAGCAGCAGGGGGGGGGGGGGGGGTTTTTTTTTTTTTTTTTTTTTTTTTAACTATCAATGTACTTGTTTTTCTCCTCAGACCTGAAGAAGAATATCTTGCATTCAAAAGCTTGACTAACTAATCTCAACTGTGCAGTTACTCCAATAAAAGCCACCACCCAAATAAATCTTTGCATCTCATTAACATTCCTATGCATTCTGTACCATCGCTGTATTCCAAGTTGGACAGGTTACTTTATAAAATCTCTAGTTAATCTCAAATTAGCTAAAAGTTTACTCATTAAACTATGGGTAAAAGTCATATTTTTTCTTGACTAAATCTATCCTACTATAAAATGTGTCTGCCATGAAATTATTTCCTTTTTAATCTCCATGGTGCTACTGGTCTTTAACCAAACAATGAGTACTAAGTGGCATGGGCAGAATGGGATTGCTGGCCAGTTTTCCCCAAGGGTTATGGGGATTGTATACTTTGGAAAAAACAGGCAATACAGACCTCTTACTTTCTCTAATGTAGCTGCTACTTTGAATATGCCAAGAAGTAGGGCAAAACAAGGAGACTAGTCATATATAGTGGTTCCTTAAGCATATGCATAATAATTTGTTTAAATCCCACTGTGTAGCTTAATTCTAACATAGCTAATATTGTCTAGAAGAAGCCCCCTTTATAGGGTGGATCTTCCCTAATGAAGGAGCAATCTTGAGGTGCTAGCATTATGTTTTCATGGGGTGTAATGGGTCAATGAGATCTGTCTATCCAGAACAACCTCTTACCTGGTACTCTGGGCAATAGTGATAGGGAGGACTGCAATATTTTGTACAAAGTTGGGGTTCAATGATGGTCACTAGATCCAGTTCCTTCTAGTAGCTATGAAGGATGTGAGGTCTCCCAAAGTATTATTATTATCATCCCTTACATTTCCTTAAACCTGCCAGAGCATCTTCCTTTTGCTGCAGCACAAAATTGAGCCCGAGAGTTCCTTCTTTTCCAGTGGGTCTCATAGCTGCTTAGAGTTCTAGACCTTCTGCTGATTGTTGTTCAGGTAGTCCCTGACAAGCTTCACT
This sequence comes from Alligator sinensis, assembly GCF_000455745.1. NCBI lineage: Eukaryota > Metazoa > Chordata > Crocodylia > Alligatoridae > Alligator > Alligator sinensis. The sequence goes on along the minus strand of NW_005843144.1, from coordinate 165,636 downwards.
CCCCAAAGGGCAAGAAAATCATGGATTTTACCACCAGAACACATGAAAGCATACGGCATGCCTCCTATGTAAACAGTATTAGCTTCCAGGTACACTGGCTCACTAAAAGCCAGAGCCACAAAGGTGCTGTGATAAGACTCATGCCCAGTGGCACAGTGGTGTGCCCTGGTGGACATGTGGCTCCTGCTCACTCTGATCCTTCAGGATGCCCTTCCCTATTGCTCATCTGCCATGCCTTGATGTTGTTCAAAAGAGGGCTAGGAGCCTGCCTGAGGGCCCAGTGCGAGTCTAGTCCACTGCAAATTTGCCTTCATCAAATCTGTTGCATCCCTTCTGGCCCTATTGGTGCCTTAAGATATCAGGCACCTTAGGGGCTATATTCATGCCCTTCATCCACCCCCATAGCCATGCCCATGTCTCACAGACGGTTTCATAGTTTCACAGTAGCTAGGGTCAGGAGGGACCTGAACAGATCATCTAGCCTGACCCCCTGCCACAGGCAGGAATGAATGCTGGGTTTGCAAGACCCCAGACAGGTGATCAGCCAACCTCCTCTTGAATTTGCCCAAGGTAGGGTAAGGATCACTTCCCTGGGAAGTTGGTTCCAGATTTTGGCCACCCTGGTATGTGATATCACTTCTGAGGGGCCGCCCAGCCCCACTACACTACTTGGCCCTCAAACCCTTTGTTCAGGCTTTGGCCTTCCTGACTTTGACCCCTTTTCTCTGGCTGTTTCGCTCTCAACCTAGGTCCATTATGCCAGATCTAGGCTTTTGGGCTCCAGCCCTTTTCTTGCCTTTCTCGGGCTCTGGGCCTCCCCTGGCCCTAGTTGGGGACCCTGGACTTCTTGGCCTCAGACCGCCTCTCCTGCTCCTTTCTGTCTCAGGCTTTGGCCCTCTTAGCCTCAGCTACCTGTGCCTTGTGCCAATGCCCTGGCAAGGCTCAACACCTAGTGCCCTTGTGATCTTCTCTGCATCCCTTCCCTCCACACCTAGTCCATTGGTAAAAGATAGAACAAAAGAGCCAAGTAATCACTTTAAAACAAAAGCCTTCCCCACTCTGGGTAAAACAAATGGTTAACCATCCCTCCTTACCTTGGGCTTTCATCTCTCCTCTCAAGGTGCTTTGGTGCCTGCCAGGGTACCTCCTGCAGCTGTTCTTTCCTGGGAATTCTGTTCCCTGCAACACACACCCTGTTTGACTGACCACTTTTCTCCAGGCACTGGATTTATATACCCCAGAGCCCTGCCTTCTTGGATCAGATAGCTCCCAGGGTCCCATTAGTCCTTCCTACACAGGTATTCTTCTTTATGCCAAATGTCCAGCTGCAATTTAGCTTTGCTGCTTGCCTTTGTCTTATGGCTGCCTGAAAGTCTGCCTTATTCCTCCAGTTTATTGTTGTGCAGCTAGCCTTGTCCCCACTGCCTGCCTATCTACACAGGCAGGCCACCCTGTTGTGCCTTCCACATTTTAGTAATAGGAGCCTTTGGCTCTGTGTTACAGGAATACATACAGCTGTGTGCCAGCATTCAAACAGAAAGAGAGGGCATCTGAGCAAGATGACCTCAGGACAGTAGAGGACACACCAGTTACAGTAAAACCAACCCAGGTAGCTGACAAAGCAGAACAGAATACTTGTGAGAGCACTGCCAGGGGCCAGAAGAGCTGATTCCAGACAGGAATGCATCCACACTTAACTTGTTGCAGGAATATTGCTCCTATTTCTCAGTAAACTTGCTTCCAGAAGTGGGTTTTATTAATAAAGACTCAGATGCAAGAACAGTAACATAACTGAGGGGAGATAACCAAGGTAGGAGCCCCAGGCACTGCTTTTGCTGGGGAGGGGCTCAAAAGTAGACACTATTGTAGTGGCAGCTGATGGAACCACCACAATTGGCATAGCAGCAATTGGTGCTGCTCCATGCATCATGGCTGTCCTGGATGCAGAACTGTCCTGCAGTGCCACTGTGGCAAATAATTCAAAACAGTGTGACAACAAAATATGTGTAAACATCAGACATTGTATGCCAGCCCTACTGCCCCCAAAAGTTACTCACCCACCAGTAACTGGTTACTTGTGATGTCTCAGTCAGTCCAGATGCTATTACAAGTGCATATGTACCACATGATGAAATATTGGAGTCTTTTAGCTACTTCTGTTCATTGACATTGCACATGCAACCTGAGCTGGCTCATGCTCCTGTGCAAGGGCATAGAGGACAGACCACCCCTCAGCAACCTAGGATAAAACTGCTTGGCCTTTCCATATACCCCATACGGGCAGGGCTTGCTCCTTTGTAGGTAATATTATTGAGCTCTGGAGACTCCCAGGGTACACAGCACCTTTTCTCCCAAAGAAGCACATAGTTCAGGGAAGGTGATAGAGAGATTGAATGGCTCAGGTGGAATACATATATTAACTTGGGAAAACATTTAATAGGCTCATAAAACTATAGAAAATTAGGGGTGGAAGGGGCCTCAGGAGGTTGTCTAGACCAACCCCCTGCCCAAAGCAGTACCATCCCCAACTAGATCATCCCAGTCAAGGCTTTTTCTAGCTAGGTCTTAAAAACCTCCAAGAATAGAGATTCCACAAGCTCTCTGGGTAGTCAGTGCTTTACTACCCTCCTGGTAAAAAAAAAAAAAAAATGTCCTAATATCTAACTGTGACTGGATTGTGATCCAGGGGCAGCTGTAATACCACCTGTATGCCCCATAATTCATGCCCTGCTATGCCTCTAGGATACCCTCTTACCTACCATGCCTTGATGTACTTATTGGATTGAAAGGGAGGCTACCTAAGGGTTCTACAGTGAGTCTCAATCTGTCCAATAGCTAACAGGTCCCTCCTGGACTCTGCTGACCTCAATCTGGCCTTTAGGTTGCATGGGCACTCTTATCCTGTCCATAACCCAGGGCACCTATAAGCCTTAAGGGCTAATTACATGGCTCCAGCCAACCCTTACACTATGCCCATGCCTTGCAGATGTTGTCTGCCCAATCAGTCTCCCTTGTTGGGACCTCAGTCCACTTGGCCTCCACCCTCTTTCTCTTGCTGGGCTGCTTAGCTCAGATCTACTATGTTGGACCTGGCTTCTGGGCTCCAGCCCTAGTCTCATCCTATCAAGATCCGACTTATCCAGAGAGGCAGAACCAGAGCCAGGGGCCTAAAGTCCAAGAGGGGCTTTGGGCCCCTGGCCCCATCTCAGTCCCTCTCAGGCACCGAGTCTGCTTTGGTTTTTGCTGGGCCCCTGGACCCCATCACCACTTTTCCTGGGTGCTGGGCCCCTGGCCCCTGACTCCACCCTCCTCAGGGCTCTGGGCCATGTGGCCCCAGCCTGAACCTTGAGCCTGACCCTTAGTAGGACTCTAAGCAGTCACATGCTTCCTAGACACTAATGGGACCTCCAAAACTGCCCCTTAGTCCCTTCCACCAATCACCAGTAGACCATAACACAAGAATAAGCCCTCTGCCTATAGTACCAACTAACCTACTCTGGGTCCAAATATAAACAGTGACTACATGTCTGTACAACCAAACCTCCCCCTATCCTGGCTCACATTCTTCTGCAAGATAGCAGCATTCCCTTTTCCTCCTCCACAGTAGCACCAGTACCAGCTAGGAGCTCTCCTGGCTCTTCCTGCTCTGGAGCTCCTTCCACTGCAGTCTCTAGGGCCAGACAGGATGCTCTGGTTCAGGCCCTGGGTTTATCTGGCTGGAAGCCACATGAGGGGCCACACCCCATTTAGTCATGTGGCTCCCTGAGTTGCCACAGGTGTTTCCTGAGTAGGTTTGCAGACTAGCCTTCAGTGCAGCTTACTGCTGCTGGTCCTGCTGCTGCAGCAGGGTTAGTGCTTCCCAAGCAGGGTTCTGGCCCTCTAGCTTATTGCAGAGTAACCAGCTCTGTGATGGATACTCCTAACCTTTCCATCTTTCCCTGGCTAGCTATAGCCTGAAGATACAGCCATTTTTAATCCACCTCGTAGGTCCTCCACCATCTGCCCTGAGACTCACATGCCAAGCAAAATGCCTTCACGTGCCACACTCTGGCACACATGCCAGGGGTGGCCCACCCCTGGTATATCACATCCATTGCTTTCCCAACATCCACAAAGCCAGTCACCTTGTCATAGAAGGCAATCATGTTGGTCAGGCATGACTTGGCCTTGGTAAATCCATCCTGACTGTTCCAAATCACTTTCTTCTCCTCTAAGTGCTCAGAAATGGATCCCTTGAAGACCTGTTCTGTGACTTTTCTGGGCACTGAGGTGAGGCTGACTGGTCTGTAGTTTCCTGGATCCTTCTTCTGCCCTTTCTTAAAGATGGGCACTATATTTTCCCTTTTCCAATCATCTGGGACCTCCCCTGATTGCCATGAGTTTTCAAAGATAACCACACCAGCCAACTGCCTCAGCACTCTTGGATGCATTGCATCTTGCCCCATGGATTCGGACACATCCAGCTTTTTGAAATAGTCCCTAACCTGTTCATTCACCACTGAGGGCCTCTCGCTTTTTCCCTTCCTGGGCCCTTCCCCTCGACTGGAAGGATTGAAGAAAATGCCACCTGAGTCCCCGTCCCCTTCACCTTGCACCCAGAGCCCTGTAGTCACTCTTGATCTGCTCAGGGTCACCCCTGGCAGCATCACTGCTGCCCACATGGATAAGCAGCATGGGGTTGTAGTCAGAGGGTTGGATGCGTCTCAGTAATCTTTCCATAACATCTCAGATCTCAGCTCCAGGCAAACAGCAAATCTCCCAGGACAAGAGTCAAAGTGGAACACTGTTCCGTCGAAACGCTGGTCAAAATGGAACGCTGCCATTTCACACCTCCCTAATGCCTGCATCTGTCCTAGCATAGTGACATATATGAATGATCATGTGTGGTCCTGTCCTTATATCATGTGTAAGCAACTGAAGTGACCTGAATATGTCCTCCTCAAGTTGCTTATGAGTAAAGTCAGGATCCTAGGAATTGTTGTGTCTGGGATGATATAAAAAACAATGGCTTGTAGTTCACCATGTAAAGGGAATAAGAAGAGGACTCCATTTTGGGCTGGCTTGGTCTTATCCTAGTAGCTGCCCCTAGAAAGCCAGTTGCCCTGGTATAAATAGGCATCAGTTCCCTTTTACCTTAAATGTAACACCATAACAGCCAGATATTCAGTCAATAGTTCAGCATCACTTGATGCGTCTGCATGAGACGCTTTACTGTACATTAGACTAATTTAAAATGAAGTAGTGTCACTGTCTACATGTGCATGACATTTACCATGTATTAAATTAATCTAATGTGCTGTGTTCTAATACTGATAGATACAGGTACTAGAAAAATGGCACCTTAACTAATGCGCAGTAGTGTACTTGCAGATGCTGACATTGGGTGCAAACCGCACCCAGTCAGCCACACTAGCAGGGGCACAGACTCTTGCTTGGGGCAGAGCCACATGACTGGCAGTTTCTCCAGCCACATGGCAGGGATAGCTCATTGGCTGTCCAACCTGGTCTGCAGACCCTTGGCCTGACCCCTGGGGCCCCTGCCAGCTCCAGCCTACAGCTGGGCACAGTGCCCCACCAAGACAAAGCAGGAGACTGGATTTCATCATGATCTGGGAATATTGTGGAGGTCCAGCAGCAACTTAGCTAGGCCACCAGGGCAAACACATATCTATGGGGCCATGTTGGAGCACATGCATGAGCGTGGCCACCAGCACTCCAGCTGCCAATGCCACGTGAAAGTCAAGGCCCTGTGAGCCCAGTGGGTCCAAGTCATGGACCACAATCAATCATCAGTCCAGGGTATGGGCTGGCGGGCAGCCCTTCATGCAGCAGCTGAACGGGATCCTGGGCTTGAGGGACCCTGGCAAGGACTGCTATGTGTATTCCAGCATAGGCATGCTGCCAGAAATTACACCACAACCCAGAAAAGAGGAAGATTCAGTGGGAGAGGGCCTTCAGGTCACCAGTGCCAGGTCCTGCTGTGCTCCTCAGCCATGGCCTCACCTGGCAGCTCAGGCAGCCCAGACCACCACCTGCCCCAGTGGTGATGTTTAGGGTTCATGGGGGTGCATATTCACCCCCTGAGAGCACCGGTGCACCCCCTGGCAGGCAGCACTCCCTGCTTAGGCAACAGGCAGTGCTGGTGTGCCCCCTTGCGAACACCGGCTGGGGAGTGGGGTTGCAGAATGAAGTGCCACTGGCACTTCCGGGAGCACCGCGGCCACTTCCAGGAGCACTGCGGCCACTTCCTGGTCAGAGAGATTGGCAGCAGGGGGACTCCCACCCCCGGTTGCTGACTGGCTGCTGGGGAGGCACGTGCTCCTCCTGACTCAGGTGGTACCGGTCACCCATGACCTGCCCCACGAACTCTGGCAGCAAGCCCTACCTGAGGAGGACAGGCCAAGGATGGCACCAGCAGAGCAGCTCCAGCTATTCCCCAGAGGGGACCACTACCCAGGTGGCTAGATGCTGTGCCTCCATGCCCCAGGACACTGCAAGCAAACAAACCATGTCACCACAGCCAGGGACCAAGTCTGACTGCTGGAAATGTCTACCATGCCTGCTCAGTAAGCCCCCCACAGAGAGAAGGGCTAGGGAAAAAGGGGGCACCACAGCTACCTGTGCCTGCAGCAGCTCACCCACTCACACTTGGGGTGCATGCCTGCAGCCAGAGGCTCTGCATGGGGGGAAGGGTGCCACCTCCCTCCCCTCCCCACTCTTACTGGCAGATTTCCCTGCTTGCCCACCGGAATTTATCCCCCGCCCCTCAACACACAGGGAGGTAGTTCAGGACTTTACTAAGTAGCCCACACCCTCCCAACTAGGCAGCCAGGGGCCTGTTACATTCAGAGAAACTTGTGAATGGCAGCAGCAATCTCCTACTTGGCTATGGGGGTCAGGCACTCATAACGTAGGCAGAGATACCCCTCCAGGTGATGGCACACATTGTAGAGAAGCACAAGCTTGCCTGGGGCACTGTAGAAGCTCAAGACCCCACACCAGGTTCTCAGCTGTGCCAGGGGAACCACATCAATCAGCAGCAGCAGGGAGTAGTGGATTGAGCACCCTTCAGTGCACTCAAAGTTTGCCGTGGCATTCCCAAGGGACTCTCATCAGGGGCACATTTGAGGCACAGTCCACACACAGCGGGGGCCCTGGCCCAGGGTACCTCCCTGAAGAGGCCCGTTGTGGGGTGTGGGAAGCATCACCAGCTCTACATCCCAGCCAGGCAGGAGCCCCTCGTCCTCAGAACCCAAGCGTCACAGGCCCAACAGCTTCGGAGCAAACTGCCTGGCCTGTAAGAAGGGAGCTGGTCTGAAGCCACTGTGGCAGCTGCCAGCAGGAGCCAGCCCCAGCTTGCCCTGGGTAGGGGACAGGAAAGTTAGGCTGCCTGCAGCAGATGGCAAGAGGCCCACCTAACCCCAATGTCAGCAAAAGGATGGAGGGCTCGGCCAGAGGCTGCCTGTAGAAGGGCCTGCCCAGCCAACTTGGCATGATCCCTGGGCACCTAGATTCATAGATGCTAGGGTCAGAAGGGACCTCAATAGATCATCGAGTCCGACCCCCTGCATAAGCAGGAAAGA
>NW_005843144.1:157269-157927 GCF_000455745.1 Alligator sinensis | reverse complement strand
TCTAAATCTGCTCTCTGCTAGCTTGTGGCCATTATTTCTTGTGCTGATGAGGAGAGACTGGGGCACCTGGACCTCTTCAGCCTCTGCAAGAAAAGGTTGAGAGGCAACCTTGTGGCTGCCTATAAGTTCATCATGGGGGCATAGAAGGGAATTGGTGAGGTTTTATTCACCAAGGCGCCCCGGGGGGTTACAAGAAATAATGGCCACAAGCAACCAAACTCCAACTGGCTACACGAATCAAGGACAATAAAAAGTCCGTCTTCAGATATGTGGGGAGTCAAAAGAAAAACAAGGGCAACATTGGACCCCTGCTAAACCAGTTGGGGCAGCTGACTACCAACACCCAGGAAAAAGCCAATCTGTTTAATGATTACTTTGTGTAGGTTTTTCATCAGCCCAACAGGACCACCCTGCCTAACATGATGCGGGGTGACCAGGGTGAGGGTGAATATATGCCCACCATTGGCGTGGATCTTATGAGGAAGCATCTTGAGAGGCTGGACCCCCACGAATCAGCTGGTCCAGATAGACTGCACACAAGAGTGCTAAAGGAACTGGCAGACTCAGACGCTAGGGTCGGAAGGGACCTCAATAGATCATCGAGTCCGACCCCCTGCATAAGCAGGAAAGAGCGGTGGATCTAGATGACCCCAGCTAG
>NW_005843144.1:149280-157244 GCF_000455745.1 Alligator sinensis | reverse complement strand
CATTATTTCTTGTAACCCCGGGGGCGCCTTGGTGAATAAATACTCACCTATTCCCTTCTGTGCCCCCGTGATGAACTTATAGGCAGCCACAAGGTCGCCTCTCAACCTTTTCTTGCAGAGGCTGAAAAGGTCCAGTTTCTCTAGTCTCTCCTCGTAGGGCTTGGTCTTCAGGCCCTTAACCATATGAGTGGCCCTTCTCTGGACCCTCTCCAGGTTATCCACATCCTTCTTGAAGTGTGGTGCCCAGAATTGCACGCAATCACAGTGCAGCCACTGGCAAGGATATTCGAGAACTCGTGGCACTCAGGCGAAGTACCTGAAGATTGGAAGAGGGCCAATGTGGTGCCTGTTTTCAAAAAGGGGAGGAAAGACTACTTGGGAAACTACAAGCCAGTCAGCCTGACCTCAATCCCTGGGCAGATTTGGGGGGGGGGGGGGGAAAATCAAAGAAACCATTCTTGACAGGTTAACAAAAGGCAACATCCTGAGGGATAGCCAACACGGGTTTGTTGTGGGTAGATCTTGCCTGACCAATCTCATTTTCTTCTATGACCAGGTGACGCATCACCTGGACAAAAAGGAAGAGGTTGATATATATTTGGACTTTAAAAAAAGCCTTTGACCTGGTGTCCCATGATGTCCTCATGGAAACAATTGGGGGAACTGCTGCTGACTACTGCACAGTCTCATGGCTGGGGAACTGGCACCAAGGTCAGACCCAGAGAGTGGTAGTTGACAGAACTGAATCAACATGGCACCAGTGGTGTCCCCCAAGGCTCTGTTCTTGGACCTGTACTCTTTAATGTCTTTATAAACTATCTGGACACTGGTGTCAGAAGCAGACTGGCTAAATTTGCTGATGACACCAAACTTCGGGGAACAGTATCTGTGACAAGAGCACCTTCTAGGCCCAGTACTAGTATGGCCCCACCCTTGTCTCTGGGCCAACTGCCCGCCTCATTGAGAAATTATTTTGATGTTAAATAGGTTGGAGGCTGCCCTTCATGTGCCCAAATGACTGTGGGCAATATGTACATGCTCCTACCACCCTTAGATGTGTCCCATGCCTCGCTGATGTCTCACAGTGTGTTCCAACTCCAGTTCAAAGCTGGGTCCAACTGGACACACATTTGTCTCTCCCATGCTGCCTTCTCAGGTCATACACACCACACTCCTCTCACTGGGGCCTCTTGCACTCCACCAGCTCTCACCCTGTCTCTTGCATAAAGGCCATGTTCACTCTGCCCTACTTAAAGAGATCCTCAGGCTTTTTTCTCCACCCCTCAGTCAGCTCTGGTCTGGTCTTTTGGGCTAACTCCCATGACCCTCACCTGAACGGGACTGAGCGACTGTTTAACTATGGGCCTCCTTCACCCCAGCCCCTCACCAGACCACTACACCCCTCTCTCAGGCCACAACGCCCCTCCCCCCTATTCTCTGGGGCCTGGGGTCTTCCGCCCCAACAAGTTCAGGTGCTTCTATTCCTTAAGCATGCTTGACCTGCACTCCGTCCTCTCCCAGGGTCTTACACCCCCTAGGACTCAGGTGCTGCTCATTCAGCGTGCCTGGCCCCCACTCCAGGGTCCAACACCCCATAGAACTCAGATGCAGCTACTCTGCATGCCTGGCCCCCTTTAACCCTCCTAGTAACCCACCCGAAGGTGGGAACAGGGGTTTAGGTGCCCCAACCCACCTTACACCAGGCAGGTTCTTGGTCCTGGCATTTAGGTCATCCTGCCCTGCCACAGGCAGGCCCACCAGGCCTCCCTATCCTGGCTGGGTGCAGTTTAGTTCATTCCCAGGACCAGTGAAGCCTCCTACTTCCCTATAGCCTCACCCTTACTTCCAAGATATGCCTGGTAGAGCTCCTGCTCCTGGAAATGTTACTCCCCAGGCAACTGAACACAAACTGCTCTGCTCTTATAACAGAGCTCTCCCAAAATGGCCACTCTCCAAAATGGTTGCTCTCACCAGCCCCCTGGCAGCCCCCTGCTCCAGCCCTTAAAGTGACAGACCCCCAAAGGGGTGTTCTGTCACAGTATCCACACTTGAGGATAGGCTGGTGATCTAGGCCAACCTCAATAGGTTTGCAAGGTGGGCAAATGAAAACCTGGTGGTGTTCAATATGGAGAAATACAAGGTGCTCCACCTCGGTTGGGGGGGGGGGCGAGGAGGAAAGGCGGCACACCCTACATCACACTTAAAGGCTTGGCAACGCTAAACTCGCTAGCACCATGACCAAAAGAGACTTGTGGTCAGTCATGACCTCCAAGATGAATGTGAGCCACCAATGCGATACTGCATCTGTCAAAGTGAACAAAACTCTGGCTTGCATCTACCAATGCATCTTGAGCAGGACCCAGGATGTCATCCTCCCACTGTATTCGGCCTTGGTGAGACCACAGCTGAAGTACTGCATCCAATTCTGGGCTCCACAATTCAGGAAGGACATGGAGCAGCTTGATAGAGTCCAGAGGAGAGTCATGCACATGATCAGAGGGCAAGCAAACTGGTCTTTTGATCAATGGTGTTCAAAAATGGCTTTCAGGCAATATGTTGCCCACAAAACTTTGCTAATGGTGACAGGACATTAAAAAGTTAACCTGAGGTTGAAAAGAAAGGAAAGGAAAGTATGATGATCACCTGGACAAGGGAGAAGAGATTGACATCATATATCTGGACTTTAAAAAAAGCTTTTGATCTGGTGTCCCATGACATCCTCATGTTAAAATTGGCCAACTGTGGCCTTGGCTATACCATAGTCCCATGACTGGGAAGTTGGCTCCTAGGTCAGACCCAGAGAGTAGTGGTTGATGGCAGCAAATCATTATGGCGCTCTGTAAACAGTCGTGCCCCCCAAGGCTCTGTCCTCATATCTGGACTTTAAAAAAAGCTTTTGATCTGGTGTCCCATGACATCCTCATGTTAAAATTGGCCAACTGTGGCCTTGGCTATACCATAGTCCCATGACTGGGAAGTTGGCTCCTAGGTCAGACCCAGAGAGTAGTGGTTGATGGCAGCAAATCATTATGGCGCTCTGTAAACAGTCGTGCCCCCCAAGGCTCTGTCCTCAGACCAGTTCTCTTCAACATCTTCATCAATGATGTGGACATTGGTGTCAGAAGAGCACTGGCCAAGTTCACCGATGACACTAAACTTTGGGGCATAGCATCCACACCTGAGGACAGGTTAGTCATCCAGGCTGACTTGGATAAACTTAGTAAGTGGGCGGACACAAACCTGATGATGTTCAATACCAATAAATGCACACTTATAGGCTCAACAGTATTATGCTTGCTAGCACCACTGCAGAAAGACTTGGGGGTCATGACTGACCACAAGATGATGAACATAAGTCACCAATGTGATGTCGCATCTGGTAAAGCAAACAAAACCCTAGCTTGCATTTATAGATACTTCTTAAGTAAATCTCAGGATGTCATTCTCCCACTGTACTCGGCCTTAGAGAGGCCACAGCTGGAGTACTGCATCCAATTTTGGGGTCCACAATTCACGAAGGATGTCAAGAAGCTTGAGAGTCCAGAGGAGAGCCATGCACTTGATCAGAGGGCAAGAGAACAGGCCTTATGAAGAGAGGCTGAGAGCCATGGGACTCATCACCCTGGAAAAGCGCAGGCTCAGGGGGGAACTGGTGGCTGCTTATAAGTACATAAGGGGTGTGCATCAGGATCTGGGAGAACGTCTGTTCACCAGAGCACCCCAAGGAAAAAGAGGACCAACAGTCAAACTCCTATACGAACATTTTAGGCAGGACATAAGAAAAAAATTCTTTACTGTCCCAGCCCCCAAGGCCTGGAATAGACTCCCTCCAGAAGTGGTGCAGGCACCTACTTTGGACTCATTCAAGAAACTCTTGGGTGCTTATCTTGCTGGGATCCTTTGATCCTGGCTGACTTCCTGCCCCTGGGGCAGAGGGCTGGACTTGATCTTTGAGGTCCCTTCCAGCCCTAATGTCTATGAAATCTATGTTGTCTTCAGGGTATGGTTTGCTCAGTGTTCTTGTCCATGGACCAGCCAAGGCTGAGAACCATATGTTTCTTTGTGAGGCTAGGAAAACTGCTTTTTGATAAGAATGAAAGGAAGGGGTTATAGCTCACCATTTCACAGGAATCTGAGCCAGCATCTTAGGCAGATTGTGTGGACATGTGCACAACTATATTTGCACAGAAACCAGGAAATGCTCCAACCGGAATGCCTGCACCATCTTTAATTCAACCCCCTTGTACATGCTCATATAATATAGCCTTTCCTTACTGAAACACCTTAGGCATTTCCTTAGGATCCCAACCCCTTCCAAATAAAACAATACACTATTACGTGCATGAGGCAGTCTTTAACTGGACACCAAAGAAGGAAATAACTATATTTGAAATAATACAAGCCTAGGCTTACCACAATGGGCCGCATTTTGATCTGGAAATAACCTGCATTTGATTGTTACAAGCTTGATAACTTGCTGACTATGCATAAGGACAGATGGGCAAAAAGGAAAAAGAAGCAGCAAAATGAGAAGACCGCAAGATGTGGAAACTGAACAAGGATCAGCAACCGACAAGGTGGTAAAATTTGATTGGATAATCAAATTTGATTGGATAACAGCAAACAAAGGAACTGTCAGGTATAAAAGAGAAGGTTACATGAAAAGCAACTTGGCTGCCTGACACCAAAGACACCACTGTACAGGAGCACAGAAGCCCCCTTGCTTGATGACTTAGCCTGGCCAGCAATGTCACCAAGCAAAATCTATTAATCCTATATGTAATATCTCTGATTATTTCATTTTGCTTTGTTTAATGTGTCAATAAATCAATGTATCCTGTACAACTGGAATGGTCTGAATTCTCACTTATTGTTGCTGCCCCAACCACCTCAAGTTTGCCTATACTTCAAGTGTGATAATTATTCCTTTATTTGGTACTGGTGAGGCCACATCTGGAGTACTGTATCCAGTTTGGGGCACAAATTGGAAAGAGTCCAGTGGAAAGCAACAGAAATGGTTAGGGGCAAGGGCACATGACTTCTGAGGAGAGGCTGAGGGAACCAGGTATATTTAGTCAGCAGAAGAGAAGACTGAGAGGTTATTTAATAACAGCCTTCATCTACCTGAACATGAGTGCCAAAGAGGATGGAGCTAAACAATTCTCAGTGGTGGCAGATGACAAAACAAGGAGCAGTGGCCTGAAGTTGCAGCGAGGGAAGTTTAGATTAGACATTAGAAAGAATTCTCTCACTAGGACAGTTGTAAAGCACTGGAACAGGCTACCCAAAAAAGTTGTGGAACCTCCATCATTGGAGGTTTTTAAGACCCAGCTAGACAAAGCCTTGGCTGGGATGATCTAGTTGGGGACGGTCCTGCTTTGAGCAGGGGGTTGGGCTAGAAGACCTTCTGAGGTCCTTTACAAACCTAATTTTCTATGATTATATTATTAGGATTCTGTTAAGTACATGTAACAACTTGCTGGGAACCTGCAGTTTGGAGCTGAAGTTAAGAGGGATGATTTTGTGGGTTCCACCAGTAAGGTCCTGGGAAGCTTCATGTGCTTGGGCAGCAAGCAGCCCCTCTGAGCTTTAGTGAAGACCCAGCTAGACAAAGCCTTGGCTGGGATGATCTAGTTGGGGACGGTCCTGCTTTGAGCAGGGGGTTGGGCTAGAAGACCTTCTGAGGTCCTTTACAAACCTAATTTTCTATGATTATATTATTAGGATTCTGTTAAGTACATGTAACAACTTGCTGGGAACCTGCAGTTTGGAGCTGAAGTTAAGAGGGATGATTTTGTGGGTTCCACCAGTAAGGTCCTGGGAAGCTTCATGTGCTTGGGCAGCAAGCAGCCCCTCTGAGCTTTAGTGAAGACCCAGCTAGACAAAGCCTTGGCTGGGATGATCTAGTTGGGGACGGTCCTGCTTTGAGCAGGGGGTTGGGCTAGAAGACCTTCTGAGGTCCTTTACAAAACTAATTTTCTATGATTATATTATTAGGATTCTGTTAAGTACATGTAACAACTTGCTGGGAACCTGCAGTTTGGAGCTGAAGTTAAGAGGGATGATTTTGTGGGTTCCACCAGTAAGGTCCTGGGAAGCTTCATGTGCTTGGGCAGCAAGCAGCCCCTCTGAGCTTAGTGAACTGTAACAGGGGGCCTTCCTGGGGCCAGTCCACCATTGGTCCGCCCACCTGTTTCTGAGCCAACCACCTGCTTGACTCACCTGCCATGCTTTTTTGTTTCTTAATTGGTTGTAATTAGGCAGGAGGCTGCCCATTCTTGCCCCAGTGCCAGGGGACACTATCTGCAACCCCGTTCCTCCCCTACACCATAGCCCAAGCCTCGCAGATGGCATTCAAGGTGACACAATGCTTAGCCCTTGTTGTCAGGCCTCAGACACACGCACATTCATACCGCCCTCCTCTCACTAGGGCCTTTCACATTCCACCCTCTCTCACAGAGTCTCTTTCATGCATCAAGAACTTATACCGCCTTGCTCCCACTTGGAGCAGGCCCCTTCAGCCATAGGCTTTATCTAGCGCACACCTTGGGTGGCAGACGTACCATCTTTTGGGCCTCTCCCACAACCCTCACCAGGGTAGCATCCAGCCAATTACCTAACTGGTGCCAAGCTTGCACTGGCCCCTCCTGGGGCAACTCTATACAAATTCACACACACAGCAGGCTCCTAGCCCTCTGGTTTCCCCCACACCGTGGTTCTTCCTCTCTACCCCTTCACTGGGACCCACCCTTACTGGAGCTCCACATCTTCCACCCCCTCACTGGGGTACAGGGCTTCCCTCCCTACTAGGGGCTCAGGTGGCCATAGCCATGCCTGGCCCCCAACTGCTACCCACAATGATGGGGCTAGGGGTTATTGAAGCACCCCAACCTGCCTTCCAATGGGGTGGTAACTGGTCTGGTATTTTCCTGGAGGCTCCTGCACCACTGGGATCCCCACCAGGCCACCCACTCCTGGCAGGGTGCAGTTTAATGTCATGTCCAGGACCAAGAGCCTTCTGCTCTTACCTGTAGATGTTCTCATGCAAAAGTTTAGCCAAACAATATCACCTACCTAGCTGCCAGCAGCAAACTGCTCTGTGTATATAGGCAGCCATGGTTCTAAAATGGCCACCTCAATCAAGCACCTGCTGGCTGCTTGACTCGGCTCTTAAAGCAGCAGACACCAACAGTGCCCTGCCACATGAACCATTTGGCTGAGAAGAAGCAGCACTTAATAAAGATCCAGTGGCTACAGTTCAAATGGAGTCCCTTTATTAGTGCACAATGCTCTGTGCATGAAACTACAGTGCAGTTATCAAACCTATCTCTGGCTCACATACTGTCAGCTGCACTGGCATCTCTCTTTCTCATGGAAAAATTACTTTTGCTCTTTCTAGTTTCTCTGCACCTACCTGCCACTGCCTGTGCTGTGTGTGTCTGGAAAAAAGTGACAAAAGCTGAGGCTGGGGTTTACTTCCCTCCTCTCTAGTCTCTGATTGCTCATGGCATTTGCGAGTTTATGTGGTTTAACCTCATGAGGTGATACTCCCTGCAGTGTTTATCCTGCATTTTCTTACGAAGTATCCTGTCTTCAAGCCTCTGTGTGTCAACTTAAATTTACAGGGAGATGCAAAATGATCCCTGGCATGCCAGAACCTTCAGCTGGAGTCTTTACTCTGTCTGGGCAGCTTTGTGTCTTAACTGCAGACTCATTTTGATTCCTCATGACTCCCAGGTGTGGGTCCCACTGCTTTTTTTGCCTTCACTCCCACTGTTGTTGATTCTACAGCTCTTTGCCAGGTGAAATCACCCTTCCGCAGCAAACATCTTTAAATCTAGTCATTGTTGATTCCATAAATTAATCTGCCCTGTATCATTCAGCATTGTAGGTAACTGTTGAGATGCCTTCATTCTGTGCCTGCAAGGGATGACTGCTTATGTGAACTGTCAATCAAGCATAAT
>NW_005843144.1:135052-149249 GCF_000455745.1 Alligator sinensis | reverse complement strand
TGCCTGCTGATCAGAAAGCCCCATGTATCCAACTCTAAACACCAAGCCCTCTCTTCCCAGTACCACAAGTGTTAAATAAAGGCCTCTTTGTTACAAAAAAGGCAATAAACTCCCTCTTCTCCAGATCCATGAAGGCCCAGCTTTACAAGGCAAATGCTCTACAACAAATTTGTCCAACTTCTGGACACCCTGCAGCTTGAACTGTTCTTCCCCTCAGCTATGTCAGCACCATGAGCAGCCTGGACCCCTTCCACTACACAAGCAATTCAGTCCCCCCCAACCCCTTTGGCCACATGTACAGCATGGACAAATCAATCCCCCTCTGGTCACATGTGCAGCATGATCAAACTGGCCATTCTTTAGCTACATGTATAAGGCATGCCAACTGGCTCCACTATGGCCACATGTGCCCAGCACAGACAAACTGGCTCCCTTACACCATGCGAAGAGCACCTTCACTTGTGGTCATGTTCACAGCACAGGCAAACCAGCCTCTCTTGCCACACAGGCAGCCCAGATCTCCCTCTGCCATAAATTCAATGCTCTCCTGATGCCTCTGCCCTGCGCTTGGGAGCAGGGGCAGGCAGCAGAAGCCAGAGGAGCAATGGGTGGGGGGAGTGGCAGCTGGGCAGGTGGGGGGTGGGGGCAGAGGCAGAGTGCATTTTAATCCCTTGTGAGCCGGATATGGCCTGTAGGCTGCCAGTTGAACTGCCCTACCCTAGGACATTTCTAAGATTTTGTCAGAGTTCTTAGCTCTGCCTTTTCACTTTGCTGACTGGTCCAAGTGTGAAACCTGAAGCCCCCAACAGCAATGTTTGGCTTTGGTGTACAGGGATCAATTTAGGTCTTTTTGATCTTTGAGGTAACAGTAAACTCCTTGGAGAGAGCAGGCTGCTTTGGAACAAAGAACATAAGGCTATGTACAGACAGTCAAAAAGCCTGAGGCTGGATTGATTCAGTCTTTGCAAGTTAGTTTAAGATGCAGAGATTAAATTGAGAAACAACTGGACACACATTCACTTTTGATTCAGGAAATGCAGCTACTTGCCAGTAGGGGCTTAGGCCAGAAGTCAGGGGGCACTAGAACATGCCTCTCTGGCATGTAGCCAGCATGGGTTGTATGTTTGCTTCCTCTTCCTGATGCCCCCAAGGTCTCTGGAATTTGCAGTTCAGAATCATAGCAGCAGGACTCTCAAGGGTTGCTCATCACTTCCTCTTCCTGCTTCCAGGTGCCTCTGAGATTTGTAGTCCACAGTCACAGCCAGTCACTGAAAAAATACTTTCAGTAAGTTTATCAGCAGGGCAGCTCTGTACTCAGGGGAAGGTGGGTTTAACTACTGTCCCTGGGCCTGGACCCCAGCTGGGGTTTGCCTGAGTGGGCAGTCCCTGCCTCCCCCACTTCAACCCTTCTCTGCTGGAGGAGCCAGAACTTCCCAGCCCAGGCCTGGAAAGCATGCTGGGATGCTGGGGGGACTGTGATTTAACTTGAACCAAGAAGGGGTCTGGGACAGAAGTTTCATAAACAGATTTGACCCAAGTCAGTTAAGTCTGATACTACATTCAACCAGATTTATCTTAAACCAGTTTCATCCATTTTGAAACTGGTTTATGTGCACTGAGCTTCTGTTCTGTTACAGGTTTAAACCAGTTTCTGATTACTTAAATTGGTTTACGTGTAACTTATGTCCCCTGTCTAAAGGTTTGTTTTGTAATCGTCCTGGGCGATCAGCTTTATTGCACCAGCATAATAACTCAGCATCTCACTGCATTGCTGCCAATCTCACTTTGCTCCTATGTTTCCCTGCTTTCTTGTCCTTGTCCCTGATATCACAAAGGGTGTTAAAAATGTGGTGTAACCTAGAGGAACTGCACTCAAGTCTTCTTTGTAAGGGCACACAGGCAGTCTCTGTATAACAATTGTGTACTGAGTAGATGAAAGTTCTCTGCACCCACAGACATTCCTGGGACCTCTGGTGTTGCTTGTGCCTTCGTATGCTCTGGCATTTTAGCTGTCCTCATTTAGATATCAGTAGTTCTCTCCTAACAATGTACTGGATGATACTGTCATATGATTAGAGTGTCAGCCAATGACAGATGAATGCACAGGCACTGGAAATGGAGGTATTAGTGAATCTGTAAGGCAGCTACAGAGCTAGCTGGTAAGATTAGCTAGTTTTCCAACTGTGGCAAAGTATGAAAAGAGAACACAGACTAGTTAATCATTAGGGCTTTTTCCTGCATGTGTTTGTATATATGAAGGTGTCAGGAATTAAAGCTCACAAGAGTGTATGGGAGTGTGTGGGTATACATGTGTGCAAGGCTCTGTAAGAAGGGATGTACAGGTTTCTCTCAATTTATGAGGTACATGCGTTCCAGGAAAAGTGTGCATAAATCAAATTTGCATAAAGGGAACCTATTTTATAATGTAACAAATAGGGATACATTCTTGTGGCGGTGAGGGAGGGAGGGAGTAAGGCTAGGACTAGGGAAGGGGTGGGGGGAGGGGCATGGTACAACCCATCTGCCACTCCCAGGGCTGCAGCAGGGAGCAAAGCAGAAGAAACTGAATGGATGTGGGGCATGGGATGGGCGGAATGCAGCTCTTGCTGTTATGTAAACCATGGGAGGGCTGCGGGTTGGGGGACTGCACATGTCCCTGGACCTGTGTGCGGCAGAACAGCAGGCTGCCACTGCAGGCTGGGGCTGGTGGCAGCACCAGGCTCTTCCTGGCACTCGGGGCAAGCTGCAGTGATGGGAGGGGGGCTGCTGCCACCCCAAAATTTGCTGTAGCCCCTGCCCCCCAACCTGCCCTCCCAGCACCGCTGCTGAGTGCCAGGAAGAACCCGGTGCTGTCACTGGCCCCAGCACAGGTTGGGGGGTGGGCACAGGCCCCTGGAGCCTCCACTGGAGTGGAACCAACCCCCCCCCCCCTTTTGGGCCTAGAGGACCAGATCTTCCCAGACCCAGCTGGGCCAGGGCTACCCCAACATGAGTCCCCACTGCTGAGCTGAACTGGGCCCACATGGGGCCAGCTTGCAGTGGGGCCTTAGGCACAGCAGCAGCAGCCTCTGCTGCCTCCACCCCCACAGAGATGGGGGACCCCCCGCCGCGCCCTTAGAGGAGTCCCCTAGGCTCCAATCCTCCCACCACCAAACCAGGCTGGGGCCTCACTTACCTTTCCCTGCTCCTGGCTGGGCTGCACAGTCAGCTGCTCACCACTGGGGCCTCGATCTGGCCCCCTTCTCCCCCCCACAGATTGACCTGCTGGGTCTGGGGGCAGACGATGTGCACATGCACACACACCCAGCTGTCCCCCTAGCCCAGGATCTACCAAAAGAGGCTCCAGGATCTACCTGTAGATCAGGGATCCCCGGGTTGGTGACCACTGTTTTAGGTAAGTGTTGAAATGCCTTGGTACATATGTATTAAGTGATGAGGAGGGTTGTGGATGTTGTTATAAGGGTGTATAAGGAAGGGCTGTGGGGAGTGTGTGCTTTGGGAATGGGTTACATAGAATATATGTGCTATGAGGTATATTGGGGGAAGTGATGTACCTCTGTTGGGGATCTGCTGGGGTAGACTGTGGTGTGAGTGTGTGAGCATACGCATTATGGGAAAGGGCACAAAGTGGCATAGTTTGGGGGTCGTGGTGGGTATAGTAACACTATCTCTGGAGAGCATTGCATGCTACATACTTCAGGGTCATATTCCCAGTAGCTGGGATGGAATGGAGACAGAGATCATTATCTTGTTGGAACCCCTCCCTTTCTGGTGCCAGGTATACTCCCAGCAGTCCTCTTGGCACCATGTTATTTCTAGCCCCAAGCAGGGAAGCAGAATTGTGGTTAGGGTAGTTCAGTGCAGAGGCACTGCCACTCCCATTACATCTACAGAGAGCTCCAGGAGATACCTTGGACAACTGGAGCCTGCAAGGTTTGGCACCTTAGTCCTTCTCCGATGGATCCAGGCAGTGCATGATATGGCATAATGTGATGTGTTGCAGTATGACACAATACAGGGACAACTGACCTGTTTGTGTATGTCAGATGTCATTGCTAAGCATACTTGAAAGACCTAATCCCAGGGGGAGGTGGGGCAGGCAGGGCTGAGTGCAGCATCATCCCTGCTGTGGCTGTGCGGTGACTTTGAGGGTTCTGGCATACTCAGCGCAATGTGATAAGGTGGGTGAGCAGAAAATCTTAGGCTGCCAGTCAGCAGCTTAGCTCCCACACACCAGACATTCACTCATTTGGTCCATTATTCAGGGGATCTGTTACAGTCCATCCATCCCCACATTCAGGTAGTTGGGACTCAGGTCTGCATTGCCCTCTGTAGAGCATCTCACCCAGCTGCACACATGCTGCCCCTGACAAGGAACCTCTTGCAAAGCTCCCAAATCCAAAAACATTTATCTGTGGTTTTTATCATGGTAGATTTTTACTCTGCTGGGGCTCAATAGAACTTGAAGGTCCCAGCCTTTCCCAGGGAAACCACTAGTAGAGCTGGGGTAAGGCACACTGGCTGTGAAGTAGATCTCATCAAGGAGTATCAAATGATGTAGAACAAAAGTATTGGCTGCAAGTGGGGCTATTGGCTACTCTGTTCTAGGTCAAAATGGGGTCTCTGCTGAAAAAGGGGAAGCAGAGAGGGTCTGAATTTGGGAGAGTGTAGATGGGTGCAGGAGAAGGGAAGCCCTCTATCCTTAGATTAGGACACGGGAATCTTACTGTGTCAGACAGAAACCTGGAATAAAGGGAAAGCATGCCTGACACTTCTCAAGAGAATCGCTTTATTGACAAGTTAATGTAAATTAACTGGCATACAGATTAGGTAATAAAAATACAAAAACATATTCATGCCTGGAAGCAGTTGTAGGCTGGAACTCAGAATCTCTCAGTTCATGGAATCAGAGAATCATAGGGCTGGAAGGGACCCTGAAGGATCATCGGGTGCAACGCCCTGCATGAGCAGGAAAGACATCTGGGGTCAGACAACCCCAGCCACGTGACCGTCCAGTCTTCACTTGAAGACCTCTAGGGTAGATGACTACACCACCCCTGGGAGGACCTTGTTCCATAGTCTGGACATCCTTGTTGTAAAGAAGTTTTTCCTAATGTTTAGCCTGAAACTATCTTCCAGGAGTTTGTGGACATTGTTTCTAGTTTTCCCCCAGGGTGCCCTGGTGAACAGTTGTTCACCGAGCCCCTAATATACACCTCTGATATAATGGTAAGCCGCAATCAGGTCCCCTCTCAGCCTTCTTTTCTTTAGGCTGAAGAGTCTGAGATCCCTCAGCCTCTCTTCATATGGCTTGCCATGCTAGTCCCTGATCATGCAGGTGGTCCTTCTCTGGACCTTCTCGAGCTTTAGCATGTCCTTGTTGAAGTGCAGTATGCAGAACTGGACGCAATACTCCAGCTGCGGCCACACCAATGTTGAGTAAAGTGGGAGAATCACTTATTTGGATTTTATTGGCCCTAGCAGCTACTGCATCCCACTGCCAGCTTATATTTATGCTGGGGTCTATTGTTACCCCCAGATCCCTTTTATTTGTAGTGGTGGTCAGTTTAGTGATGCCCAGCCTGTAGGTGTGCTGGGGGTTCTTCCTTCCCAGATGCAGCACTTTGCATTTCTCTGTGTTGAACCTCATCTGGTTCCAGTCATGCCCAACATATGCCAGCCTATCTAGGTCTGCTTGTATCTGCAGTCTATCTGCAGGTGTGTCCGCACAACCCCATATCTTGGTGTCATCCGCGAACTTGGCCAATGGGCTTTTCACCCCCTCACCCAAGTCATTGATGAAGATATTGAACAGCACTGGGCCAAGTACCAACCCCTGGAGTACACCACTGCCCACATCTTGCCAGGACGACACCGAGCCATTCATTTGGACTCTTTGTGTCCTACCCTGCAACTAGTTTTGCACCCACTTGACAATCCCACAGTTGAGTCCGTTATCTTCCAGTTTTCTTATCAGTAACTCGTGGGATACCAGGTCAAAGGCATTCTGAAAGTGGAGGTATATGATGTCAACTGCTTTTCTCTCATCCAGGTGATGAGTCACCTGATCATAGAAAGAAATGAGATTGGTCAGACAAGACCTGCCCACAACAAAGCCATGCTGGCTGTCCTTCATTATCATGCCTTCTGCAAGATTGTCACATATAGCCTCTTTGATTAATGTTTCTAGGATTTTCCCTGGAACAGAAGTTAAGCTAGTTAGCCTGTAGTTTCCTGGGTCTTCACGCTTCCCCTTCTTGAAGATGGGCACAACACTGGCCCTCTTACAGTCTTCTGGGATTTCTCCAGAGGCCCATGATTTTTGAAAGACCTTTGCCAGGAGCTCTGCGATTACTTCGGCCAACTCTTGCAGCACTCTTGGGTGGAGTTCATCCGGTCCTGCTGATTTATAGACATCTAATTTCTTTAATTGATCATACACCAGTTCTAAGGCAATGGTGGGAACAGTGTCAATCCTGCCCTGATTGTTCTGTGCTCTACCTGGCATGTTGTTCCCCTTGGCCTTGTGAAAGACCGAGGTAAAGTAGTCATTTAGGAGTTCCGTTTTGTCCTGAGTGGTAGTGACCAGGTATCCTGAGGCATTGAGCAGCGGCCCCACACTCAGATTAGTCTTCCTTTTACTCCCTATGTAGCTAAAGAAGGACTTCTTGTTGTCCTTGATTCTTGTAGCTAGTCTTAGTTCGGTTTCTGCCTTGCCTAAATGTTTTCTACAAGTGTGGGCCATTGTGAAGTAGACTTCCTTAGAGGCTCTCCCACGCTTCCATTGTTTGTACACTCTCTTTTTCTGTAGGAGGGCTGCAACTTCCCTGCTTAGCCAAGAGGGTTTTTTGACCCTTGTGCTACTTTTTCTCTGTAAGGGAATGGATTTTCTCTGAGCCTTAAGGATTTTCTTGTTAGTTATTCACTTAGTCAAATCTTTCATTCTCCCTAACTCAGGTCCTTCATTCATTCAATCCTACATAAGTTCACAATGATGTACAATCATTAATGACATGCAACTACCTATAATTTGATTGGGAATGTGTTAATGAAAGGGGTTGATCATGAAGATTTTTTTCCTCAACTCCCCCAGCTAAGTGAAGAATTTATTATCAGGTTCCATGTTAATTGTTTAACAACTGTTTAACTAGGATAGTCTTCAAGGGTATCCATTAGATTGCCAGTTCTTGACAGAGAGTGCCATTCCTTATGGTAAAAGAATAGGTTTAAGTTACTTTGTTTGTGTTTGTTTGCTCAAACAGTTAATGCTTTCCTGTTTAAATCTGGCCTTGAAAACCTGTCTTTATACAAGGTTACCCAGAATATCTGTTATTTCAAATTAGGTATTTAGAACAAAAACATGCAGCTCCTATTTTATATAATGAAGGATGTATTCAAGATGGGGACACTTATGCTAAAGTCTCTGATGCAGGGGTTTTCAATCTTTTTTAGTCTAAGTACCCCCGGCGGCCGGACGCTGAATGGGGGAGGACAGACAGACAGTAGCACATAGCCAAATGCCAAGCAGATGTGGTGCGTGGCCAGACATGGAGCAGGGAGCTGGGGATGGTGTGCAGGCAGGCAGGGACAGAGAGCCACCACCTCCCAGGAGCAGGGCCAGCGTGGGGCAGGGCAGGGCAGCTCACTGGGCTGGGGTGAGGGCAGCAGTGCCCCTCTGTGGGGTGAGGAAGTTCACCGGGGTGGTGTGTGGCAGTGGCAGCCACCGCATGCGAGATTACCTGCCCCACAAAGGGGCACTGCTGCCATTGCCCTGCCCCAGCCCTGCTCCAGGGAGGCAGTGTCACACCATCCCTGGCCACTCATGCGTACCCCCTGGGACTGGTCTGAGTACCCCCAGGGGTACATGTACACCTGGTTGACAGTCCCTGTTCTTATGTGTTCCTTACACAGGGTGCAGAAAGTTGTTATTTTGGGGGGCATCTTAAAGGGTCTGTGTTGCCTATCCCCACCTTGCTGCATGACCATGTTTGCATTGGAAGGCAGAGCCCCTCAGCAATGCAAGGCAGGAGCTGCTCCAGTTGGTGCTCACTGCATCCTGCACCTTCTCTAGTCCTGTCAGGTACAGCTGATATCCCCCAGCTTGTGCCTTAACCTCCCAATGTGGGATTAACTGTGGGCTTTAATTTTCTGGCAAGAAAATTGCTTCTGGAGCCATTTACTGGCAAAGAGAGGTGGGGGAGGTGGCTGGTATCAGATGTCAAATGCTAATGATCTCCAGCCAGGAAGATGATCATCTCGGGGGATGGCTTTCCTGGAATGCATTAGTTTCCCTGCTTCCGGCTGGGATCTGCTCTTTGTGGTGATTTCATCCAGCCCCAATTCAGGAGGTAGGGTTTGCGCTGCACTGGTTACTTCCTGAGATGCTTTTCCTTTCTCTCACTTTCCTGCAATCTGACTGCACTGGGATCTGGCCTCAAAACTTTGCAAGTCCACTATCTTGAATGCTGCCACCCCTAATTTAACCCAACAATCGTGAGATTGTGATCAGTGTTGGGGGAAGGATAGCAAGTCAGTGGTACAGGAAGTGGTACAGGCTGCCCTTTGGGGCCTGTTTCCCTGGTAGCAGCTTGCTAAGGGCCTTGTTACACCTTATGCTGTAAGCCACACAAATGTTAATCGACTTAGCGTTGTTCAGCTTAATGGAGCAGTTGCACCTTAAGGCAAAAATCCATCTCTGCTTGTCCTTCACCTGCACAGCTGTGACTTGCCACTAGAGGCTTGATGAGCAGGAGTAGGACTAGGAGCTAGAGGCAGGACTAGCTGGCTGCTCCAGCCAGGCATAGCCAGAGCCACAGCCCTGGAACACCCAGCAGCCATGGTGCCTCCCAGATTGCCTCGCTGCTCTGTATGCCAAGGCCAAACTCCAGCCACAGTGCCTGTGGAGGACAGCAGGCTGGTGCTCACCCCTCCCACTGACCCACAATGGAATCCACACCCAGCCCCAGGTTCCACTGCAGCATATCCCCTGCCCTCTGCCTGCACCCCAGGACCTGGACACATGCCCATGTGGGGCTGGATGGCTGAAGCAGGGTGGAGCTTGGCAGCTATAGCGTGGCATCCCAAGGCTGGTTCCCACTGACCCCATGCACTGCCAGGCTGTGCAGGGTCTAGGCACCAGCTCCCCCTACCTGGCTTACCCAACAGTGGCTATGGTTAGCAGGCACCTGAAGCCACTGAACCCCACATAGTAACCAGCCAGCTCAGGGAGCAGAGTGTGGGGCTCAGCACTGCCCACCTGAGCTGGGGCTTCACAGAGCAGGCAGGAAGGCTGTACCACTCACTGCCACCTCTCAAGCTCGTCAGAGGTGGGAAGTCCTGTCCCTGTACTGTTCCCACAACCATGTTCCCAGACTGCTAGGCCTGAAGAGAGTGAGTGAGCTCCAGGGCTGCAACACTGGCTCTTCCCAGCTGGAGCAGGGATCCAGTCCTGTATGTAACTCCTAGTCCTGGTCCAGAAACAAACTCAGAGTGGGGAGGGAAGAGGGCAGTACAGGGATCTACTCCACTGGACTTTGGGGGTGTCTATGAGCAGCACAGCCTCCTTGCCTGCTCTGTATAGCTCCAGCGTGGATGGGCAGTGCCAAGTCCTGCAGTCTGTGCCAGGAGCTGCCCAACTGCTATGGGGAGTTCAGGGGCTTCAAGCACCTGCCAACCATGACAGCTGCTGGGTAAGCCAGGCAGGTGTATGCAGTGACTGGGCCCTGCAAAGCCTGACAGAGCATGGGGGCATAAGCTTGGGGCTGCTATGCTGCAGCCACCAAGCTCCACCCTGCTGCAGCTCCCTGGCACATGTGTCTGGGTTCTGGGGGTGCAGGCACTTAGTGAGGGATGCACTGCAGTGGAGTGTGGTGCTGAGCACAAGTTCAACTGTGGGTCAGCAGCAAGGGTGAGCACTAGCCTGCTGCTCCCTGCAGGTACCACAGTCCAGTTCCAGCCGGGGCATTTGGAGCAGTGAGCCAGTCTGGGAGGCACTGCAGCCACTGAGCACTACAGGGCTGTGGCACTGGCTCTGCCTAGCAGGAGCAAAGGGCAGAGGTGCCATGCCTAGCCCCACCATACCCCAGTGTTCCAGTCTCCCTGACACAGGAGCGCGTACTGCATTCAGGAATGCTGGTGGACTCCAACTTGGTGGAATAGCTGTCTGGAGTGGCCACACCTTAATGGAACAGGAGAAAAATTGAGCAGACTAGAGATAATCCTGCCCCTGAAGTGGCATAACTTTAAGTGAAATAATTTTTGCTTTAAACCGTTTCAAGGTGTTAACATGCAGCCAATCCAGGGATTAAGAGCACCAGAAGCCACCTAAAATTACCATGTAACAAGGCCCTAAAATATTACATTCCTGACCTCTTGGTATTATACTGGCTATAGTCCCTTCTGTAGGTTACCTTATCTTCTTGGCTCCTGGGCCTCATGCTCCCTGGACCCCATCAGTTTTAGCAGAGGATAAACATTAGGCCTGTGAGAGTCGGCAGCGATCCGATCCGGCTTCGGATCTGGCCGCTTCAGATGGCTGCAATCCAATCCGGAGCTCTGGACCGGGTTTCTGCCACGATCTGGCTGAAGCGGCTCCGAAGCTTCAGAGCCTCCTCGGAGATCCAGCCATAGGGTATAATGGGGAATCAATGAAATATCTATAACCTTGTTGTTTTTTGTCTAATTTAGATGAAACTTGCAGAGATGGTAGCCTCTGCTAAGAGTATGAAATCTGCCAAGTTTCAAGAAGATCAGTGCAGGGGTTTGGGGGGAACTGTACCCCAAATTCTTGAAAGCAAAACTCATGTCACAGCTGTGTTTTACACCACAGGGGGGTCAAAACTGCAGGGATGGTAGCTCTTACAGAGGCCACAAAGCCTGCCAAGTTTCAAGGAGATCAGTTAAGGGGTTTGGGGGGAACTGCACCTCAAGCTGCGGACCAGCAAAACTTGTGACATGGGTGCTTGTGGGACTGACTGTGTCTGCCTTGGGGCGGGGAAGGGAAACACTACTGCAGGGCCATCAGCCAAAATAGTCCCTTCAAATCTCAGAGAATAATTAGTTAGGAGACCATGCCTACCTATGTCTGTGGTCTGTCATACAATTTCTTGCAGCATAGGTACAGGTAAAACAGACCCCTATAAGAACTCAGCCAGGATCAAATTTAGATCATATTTCTTCAGCAGGGATCCAAATGGCCCTAAATCTGCCTGTAGCTGGGTCTTCTATCTGGGAGTGGTTGTTCTGTCCCTGGAGTATCTTCTTAGCCCTTGGCCTTGCTGCCTCTCAGACCTACCCTTCCCTCATCTTCCACATGTCTGGTTGGTATTAACCTTTAGAAAGTGGGAGGCTGCCCCACAGCTTCCCAAGACAGATCTTGCCTTAAGGCCTCACAGGTGTTATCACTTATCCATTCAACCGCCAGTGTGGCCTGCTCCTCCTGGAGCATGTTGCCTCTCTCAGCTGCTCCTGGATGCAGCCTTCCTGCTTGGAATCACATACACTGCTGCTTGTAGGCCTCTGGTCCCACTCTTAGCTCCCTTCTGGGCCCCTGGGAGACTCCTCTACCCTTAGTCCCTTCCCCAACCTCCAGACTGCCCCAGGCTGTACTCTAGGACTCAGGAGGTACAGCCATCCTGCTCAGGCAATGTTCCCTTAGTGGCTTCCAGGACTCTACTGCCTGCTCAGTTCAGGGCCTGGGCTTATATCCTTTATAAGCCCAGCCCCCTTCTTGGTCATGTGTTCCCTGATTGCCTTTCTGCCAGACCTGCAGCCTGCCTCAGCTACAGCCTACCTGCTCTTAAAGTGACAAGCAGGCCACGCCCTGTCACAGTGCCCCACAGTGATGCCAGCCATCTCCCCTCTTCTGTACACAGGTCTGGGAAATTGCAGACCCCACAGTACAGTCGTTTTCCTTCTGTTTTGCAATGAGATATTTTTGATACTGAAGGTACTGCTTTGCTACTTACAGAGACAGCTCTGTGCCCAATGGCCCCTGACCAACTGGCCTACATAAAAGCATGGGACGACCTACAAAAGTGTTTGGTTCCTTTGAGAGGAAGCTGAGTACCCTTAGTAACAGTCAGGATTGAGACTTATTTAAACTTTGGCTTTTCTCATGATTAGGAGGAAAGGAGAGATTGTGTCTTGAGTCTCCTCAGTGACAGTGGGAAATGCAGGAAATACAGCTACCTTTCTAGTAGGTTGTGGTGCCCTTTGAGGAACCCAGCAGACTGCGATGGCACTGGAGAGCACCATTTCCAGGGAGAGTCAGCGAGCTCCTGTGATGATAATGTGGTTGTATTGGGGGTTTTTTATATATTGTATGTTGAAAGTGGTTTTTTGGAGAGTTAATGGCTGGATTTCAGAGGGGTTGGCTAACTGCACTCCAACATGGGGATGGTGCTGGAAGGGCCCTTTCCTGAGAACCCTGGCTCTTTCTAGAAGCTGGGGGTGGGGGACAAAATATAAGCAGGAAAGCTGGACCGTGCACATGCCTGTGCATATGTCAGGGTGTGCCAGCCTGCAGCTTGCTGGTGTGAAGTCTCAGAGAGTAGAGACAGAGTCTGCCACACGGGGACTGTGGCTGGAAAGGCTGGAGCAGTGGGGCACAGGCAACCTGATGAGAGCCATCAGAGAAGCTGAGCCATCTGGGAATGAGGGGGAGTTTGCTATAGAGACAATGTTGACTTGTCCCTGACACTGGAACCAGCCAGGGACTGAGAAGTAAGATCTGACCAGATGAGAATGTGAAAAGTATTAGGAGATAGTGTGTTGTAAATCTTTATGTTCTGTCTGCCCCAGTTATATTGTAGTGTTTTGTTTTGTTTTTTGCCTAATTATTAAAGTTGGTTTTGCTTTATCCCTAAATTGTAGCTGTCCTGTAATTGGATATTTCACTTCATAATCAGTTTTCACCCTCATGGCCTTGGCAGACACAGGGTCCCAGCCCAACTCCTCTGGGCTGGTTGAGAGGCCCCAGAAGCCAAGGGTAGCTGCTCCTGTTCTCTGGCATTTGCACAGAGCAGAGAGCTAACACTTTCTGAGGCCTAGAAAATCTACTGATTCTTGCCCAGGCCACTGTATTCAGTATGGAGGAACATATTACTGGTTCCAGACTCTGCACTGATGCCAGCCCTAAGGACCTTTGATGTGAATCTTGGAGGAACCGAAATCAGGCTTATGGTAGGAACTCAGCTTCTGTGCCGGTACAATAACAGCTACCACTGGGGAGAGCCCCCTAGTTGGCTTTTGTACAATAAAAGCTGCTCAGGGATGTAAACAGCCCTCCAGGAGCCTCCTGCCAGTCATTCCTTCTCTCAAACACTGCCTGAAGAAGACACTGTCCCCATTTATAAGATGGAGGGCTCTGAATGAGCTCTAAAACCAGCTTGGCCTCAGAAAGAGCTTTTCCCAGCTGCAAGAAGGAGGGATATGGAATAGCAAGAAGTTTAGGTTGGATTTTGTTGGCTTGTGTATATGATGACAGCAAGGACAGGGGGGCTTTTGGAGCTGTGGACCACTTACCCCAGCTACAGAGTTCAGAAATCAGTGACTCCAGTTCATTAGCAGGGAGATGAAGAAGTACCAATGGAGCTACTGACCAGTTGGTGCCAGGGGGGAGGGCTGTACAAGGACTGGGGTCTGTGTATTGTCTTGGTTTGGGGGCAGGCTGTTTCTCTCCCTTGTTACCAGATTTGCCCATTACTTTGGGGTGTGCTCATTTATTACGGATACATTTCTAGGGTCTTAGTAATTCTGTCAATGTGCTGCTTGTGTTACTTGTGTTTCTGTATGGAGCTGTATCTCTCCCTTCTGCAAGTCTTCACCCCCAATGGAGCTATCTTGCAGGACTCAGTTTCAATGCGGCTGGGTTCCTCCAGTCACCAAATCAGTCATACACACACAAACACACATGTCATAACCCAAAGGTATGATTTTGTGTGTGCTTCGGCACTAGAATTATCCCCGCCAAATTGCAGCTTCGTTGCACGGTGGAGTTTTCTGCTGCAGAGGAGAACCCCGGTGCAAGGAAGAGTTTCCCGCCAATTTGTAGCTTCCTTTGCAGGGTGCATTGCTCAAGTTGCAAGAGAAATGCACGGTGCAAAGGAGTTCCCACCACCCGCATGCAAATTTGTGTCCCGCTATTGGCTAGTTCTAAATTATTCCCACGTGGCGGCTAACGATTGGCCTGTTAGCC
>NW_005843144.1:128956-134539 GCF_000455745.1 Alligator sinensis | reverse complement strand
CCCCTTATGTGTTTCAAACTCAGCACGTCCCAATCTTTGGCCTCTTGATGAGCAGACCCCACAGTATTTTTGGGCTTCACAGGGATCTTTAACTTAGGTAAAAGAAGTGTTGCTGCAGAGCACGTGAGGAAGGAGAAGCAGAGAAGGAAAAATATACCCAGTTACTACCAGTTTGACTATAAACGTTATTTATTGCTAAGCATATGAAATATATAATGGTACTAGTAGTAATAGCCATGCAAAGGAAAAAACAAACACAAACAATTACAATATTACCCTGGTTTCACTAAGTATTTGGGGAAACTTACCTCAAGCTTAACTAATACAGTTCAGTTTCAAAAATTTATGCATAGAGAGAAAAGAGAGAGAAAGCACTGGGATCTCACCAGTCCAAGGTACTTGGGTTGCAAAGCTGACAGGTAAAGTTTGTAGCACAATCCTTGAAGGGAGACAATATGTTTCCTCCAGCCTCTCGAGAAGAACAGTGGATGGTATCAGAAATATTTCTTCTTGAAGCACACACACTGCTGCTTTTTTACAGATTTTTATACCCTCAGTTCAGCTTTTTCAAAGCATTCTCAATAGTGTAAATCATTGTCTTTTCTATTGACAGGGGGTTACTGGTTTGGAACATCTCCAGAAACTGCTTGATAATCAGGAAACACATAAGGTTAGGGAGTAACCAGACACTTGAGAGCCAGCTTGAAATTCATATGTATAGCAGCTATACTGATGGGATATCTCATGGTTTCTTCAGAAACAATAGATAGCTTGCAGCATCAGGGTTTTGGATTTTTACTTGTGAACAAGCCTCAGTTTAGCATGACTTTTCCAGATCTTACTATAGTGTTTTAACAAACTTAAGGCAATTATTGGAGTGTTTATAACCTTTGGGCAGGAGGACTTCCACCAGTCATCCCGGGAAAAGTATGACAACACTTGTGGTCAGGGCTTCAACAGGCTGGACGCTGTGATGAACCCCTTTACCATTGTTCAAATGTTGCCCATACTCCCTTTGACTTGGTCTCTTGCCTCAGCATTCCCTAACCCGACAACCGAGTTTTAGTCAATCAAGTTTAAATTGGCCTCCCATAGTGGGACCAGGGAATGTACAGCCCGAGGTGCCTATTAAAGGTGTGTGTGTGTCTGAGGGGGGAAAGTCCTTTGTAAATCCAGATTAGAACTGGTCCGATAAATGCTGAGCTGGGTGTGTGTAAATGTGGGTTGATTAGCATTTGGAGCACAGATTTCCCATCATGCAGTGCTCCCCTGCTTCCCTGATCCCAGAATTCACTGCAGTCTCTGCTTCAGGCTTTCTGTTCTCCATCTCTCATGTAGATGAATGGTCTTCTGGTTCCATCTCAGATGCAAATGAGACCTAGGGCAGTTGTTTCACTCTTGTTACTCTTATCTGGAAGGTTTTAGGTGTGTCTCTCACTGCATCTTAATCAGTTTCATTTGGCGGGGGGAATTCTTTGTGAGTCAGACAGCCTGTGTCCTGTGCCACGGTTCCCCAGGAACACACAGCTGAGAGGTAACACCTCGGTGTGCCCACTGCATCTCAAAAGTGCTCATTGCTCTTCCAGGGACAGGTTACCTCACTTATAAATTCTCACAAGCTTTGCAAGAGGCCCAACCTGAAAGGAGGGCTTGAGTTTGCTAGAGCTAGAGTTTCTCTAGCTCTTTGTACAAGCCTGTGTTAATCTTATTAGGAAGACTCTGGGGATGCTTGGAAGTAAGGGCTGATCTCTTTTCTGGATGCAGATTAACAACCCTTTGCCAAATCCTTTCATAAAGCCTTTTTTAACATTCTCATCCTACCTGGAGGGAGAGAAAGCAGGATGATACAACCCACTTTGGGAATGATACAACCACTTTGGGTAATAAACCCACTTTGGGAACACCTGCCTGTACAGCCTCCTGCTGCCCACATGGAGGATAAGGTACAGGTTCTACCTGGTAGCCATAAAGAAATTCTTTAGCTCAGGTGCTGGTTGTCTTTTTTGAGAATGAAAGTAAGGGCCAAGACAGGAGTGTAGCTCCCCAGTGTAGGCAGTCTCCTTAGCCACAGAGGGAGGTATTTGTTGGCACCCTGTGAATTCAGTGTATCACATGGCAGGCATCCATCCCATGAGGGGTATTCACTCCTTTCCCACTCAGGTGTGTGGTGCAAGAGCCTGTGATGGCCTACAGATACTCTGCAATGGTTCCTAACAATCTCTTTCAGTGCCTGCTTCTATCTGTGCTCTTGGGCACTGAGAGGGGTGAACCTGGGGAAAATAGAACTATGTGAAGGCAGAACTGCAGAATGCCACTCTTTGCTATGCACACACAGCTCTGTATCCAACATCACCTCTGATGAGGTCTATTGACAGAGAATCCTTTGGTCTCAAAAGAGTAGGCCCAAAGACTCATAAAGCTAAAAGTGTTTTTTTCTTAGTCAAAATCCAGTATTTGCCTATGTTAGACTGTATAGATATTGTGTTATTTTTCTTCCCAGTGAACAGGTTCTTGTTAGTTGGCACATCTGCTCCTTCCAGATGTTGTGAGTAGTGAAAGAGGCTGGCTACTTAGCCCACAGCTGCTCCATGCTTTGCTTTCATTTGAACTGAAAACATTCTGGGTGTGCAGCTCTTTGAAGTTGAAACATCCCTTCCCACATCCAATCCAGTGCTCTATAGACTCATCCTCACACAGGCCTTCTATGGCATCCAGCACCAGAGAACTAGGCAAGGAGAACCAACTGCCAGCAGCTTCATAAGGGATGGGATCCCAGGCACTGCCTCTGAGAGAGGTATTTTACATTTATTTGTCCCCTGCTTAGAGGACTGGAATAGCCAGGGGGCTCTGGATTGGGAATAAAGGGCATTAGGAGAGCTAGGTGCAGAGAGCTCTAGACTGGGATAAACAGAAGGGATGGGATAGCAAGACACTTGTCTAAGACCAAGGATGCTCTGGCAGAACTGGTGTTGAGGGAGCCCGTAACAGGGGCCCTTTATTCCTTTTACTGAGTGCTGGGTGAAAGCTTCAGCGAGGTAGATTGTTGAACTGTAAGTCTTCTTGCCCAAAGGCAAGTTGCAGGTGCAGGCAACAAAAAGACAGACTCCAGAACAATCAATCTATTAATTAGTAAGGAGGGACCTCTGTACCCCATTAGGGAAGGAAAGCCTGGTGACCAGAAGGTATAGAGCCAGGCAGTTTGCTCCTAGGCTGACTGGTCAGACTGACCTATGCTAGGCTCAGGGAAAGAGGTCTGCAGGACTTGAGACCAGCAGGCAGCTACGTCTTGTTTTTTTAAATTTGTGTTTGCTGTGAGGCATGGGAGTGGCTTCTGAGGAAAAGGCAGGCCACTAAGGGTGCCTAGGGAAGGGCATGTTTGAACTTGGCAATTAGCCACTATGGATCCCTGGGAAAGGTGCTATGAGTGTTAAGTGAGTTCAGAGAGACTGAGGCCCCTGGGGCCAGAGAGTAAGAGGGAAAAAAACAAGAGCCCTGATGACTGCTATTTGGGGACCACTGTAAGAACCTCCCACTGAGGACTAGTAAAAGACCTACAGAAAGAAACCTAACCAACAGCTGCAATGGACCCTAGGAATTTGTGTGGATAGGTTGATGGAGGCCAATTAAGGGGGAGAGATGCCCTGCCTAGGATTAGAGTTCAAAGATTGGGCTACAGTGAGGATGTCTGATGCTGAACAGGCTGGAGTGAGACACCTCTAGACTTACTCTGTTATTCTGAGGGCAGCCTCCCAAATTCATAAGAGTTTTGTTTTTTTTTTCCATCAAGATGTGCTATGTGAGAAGAGGGTAGTACCCCGGGGAGATGCAATGAGAAATAGGGCTAGTGGGGCCACTAGAGGGTGCCACAGCTGCCTTCAGATGCATAGTCCTGCTACTTGGCTCAGGACTGGGTAAATGGGTGGATTAGGAGTGGGGGCATTAGAGAGCTGTGCATAGGAGTAAAGCATGGCTGGAATGGCCACATGCCTGTATGTCAGAACTGAGAGGCTCTAGCAGAAGGGAACCCAGAGCAGTGCTGGCAGAGCTCTGGGTCAGCCCTGAGGGGTTTACCAGAGCCATATGGAAAGAGTTCAGGATTAGATTAGCAAGGAGCTGCATGTCAGGACAATGGAGTCCTGATAGAACTTCTGGGGAGCTCATGACTGGGATAACTGGGGCTATGGGTTAGGATTCAGGAGCCTAGGTGGACCTATGTGTTAGAAAACTGTAGAACTGCTGCCTTCATGTCCCGTATCTGTAGACCTAGGAAACAGCAGCTAAAAGTATGAAGCTGTGTGGGATTAAGTAGAGTTCTCCCTGTTTCCCCTCCCTTCCCCCCGTTTGAGCAGCCTGAGTTGGACAGGAGTGAGACTGCCTATTGCAGTAGGTAGAGGGAGGGCTGCAGGAAGTACAGGTACCATCCCAGCAATTTCTTCCCACCTGATTAAGGCCATTAATTGCATAGTCTCAGCAAACCTGACAGAGTCAGTAGGTGTCAGCGTGTGAGCGATCCATACCCAGCACCATCCATCAGGCAGCTGGCAAACACCATGTGACACCCCTCCCCGATTTATCTGAGGCCAGCAGAGTCATGGAAAACAGCTGGTAAATCCTTCCCCATTATCCAGCTAGTTATTAATGCAGCCAAGTGTGATTGCAGTTGGTGATTCAGAGGGAAAGACCTGGGCAGTGCTGGAGAAATCAGCATATGGCACCTCACATGATTCCCCAGCAGAGAGGCCACAGCTCACTTGCTAACTCAGCTCCAGACCAAGGGCTGGCTGGAGTGAACAGCATGTGCCGCCAGTAGGGGTGCTCAGGAAATTATCTGCCCATCCCAAAGCTCTGAACAGGGAAACAAAGGAAGGCTCTCATGCCTGTAAAGGGAGGAAATTCAACAGTCCTGTCCTGTTTCTCCTCTGGCCCAGCTGAGACCCGACCCTCAACCATGACTCGCTGTTTCCCAGCAAGGGAATAAAAATCCTCCAGACCAGCCCTGTTCCTCCCTGGAAGAACCAAGACACTTCTGTCCTTCCCCACACAAGCTCTTCAGGTACTCAGCTCCCATAGCTTCTCCTTGAATGTTCTCCCTCTCCTACAGATTAGGCCAGGTCTGTTAGGTCAGTGACCTTCTACTTAGTTTCTCTTCTAATCTTTAAGGGTTTGCCTCCCCATCTTGGCTCTTCTGCATACAGCTAACAGGCTTACCCCCATGGAAGCCACCAGACTGGGTCAGACCTTAGGACCATCTGGTCCAGAACCTGGTCCCCAGGAGTGGCCATCATCAGCATCTTCAGAGCTGTAGGCAGATGGGTGGTGGCCTATCCTCCACATTCAGTGTCCTCCATGCTCTGATGGTTAGAGACGGGTATAACCCAGAATCTCTAGGTTTATATCTCCCTCCTCAAATGTTTGCTGCCATTAATTAACATGACTGGATATGCTTGTTATGCACAATCCCTCCCTGGATCTTCATAGTTTCATAGTTTCTAGGGTCGGAAGGGACCTAAGCAGATCATCTAGTCCGACCCCCTGCCATGGCAGGAAAGAGGACCAGGGGCAACCGAGCCCAGAGAGAAGGGT